>NW_016107875.1:118318-153611 GCF_001604975.1 Cebus imitator | reverse complement strand
AAAAAAAAAAAAAAAAAAAAAAAAAAAAAAAAAAAAAAAAAAAAAAAAAAAAAAAAAAAAAAAAAAAAAAAAGAAACTCAACATTAACAAGAGTTTAGAAGAAGTTGGGTCCCACCCTCATGAATGTCTTTGAGGACTTCAAGGCTTTATGTGGAGAAATTAATATGAAAACTAGATTTAAAAGTAGAACCTGTAGATGTGACTGAACTGCTACAATTTATGATAAAACCTTAAAGAATGAGGAGAGGAGTTGCTTCTTATGGATGAGCAGGCAGTGGTTTCTTCAGATGGAATCTACGTCTGAAGATGCTGTGAACATTGTTGAACTGACAACGAAGGATTTAGAATGGCCCATAAACTTAGTTGGTAAAGCAGAGGCAGAGTTTGAGAGGATTGACCTTAATTTTGAAAAAAAGTTCTGCTGGGTGTAAAATGCTCTTAAAAAGTATTTCATGCTGCAGAGCAAACTTTCATGAAAGGAAGAGTCCATCAATACGGCAAACTTCATTTTTGTCTAATTTTAAGAAATTACCACAGCTATCCTAGCCTTCAGCAATCACTGCCCAGATCAGTCAGCAGCCATCAACACTGAGGCAAAACCCTCTACCAGTAAAAAGATTATGTTTCACTGAAGGCTCAGATGACAGTTAGCATTTTTTAGCAGTAAAGCATTTTGAAAGTAAGCAATATACGTTGCTTTTTAGACATATGCTTTTGCTCACTTAATAGACTACAGTATAATGTAAACATAACTTTTAAGTGCATTAGGAAACCAAAAACTACTTTCAAATACAAAACAAAGCTCATAACAATTGCCAGTATTTTACTGAGTGCTGTGCTGGTGCTGTGCTAAGGGCTTGATATGTATTGTCATATTTTAGTCTCCTCAAAAACCATATGAAGTAGATATTGTTACCATCTTCATCTTAAAAGGATTTGAGATCCAGAGAGGTTGAACTCAGCATATGACAACATAACTAATAAGGCCAGAGGTACAATTCTTTCCTAAGGCCATTTTGTCAAGGACTTTCGAGCATATTTGAGATGTGAGAGGTGGGAGTAAGAAGAAGGTAGTTGCCTGCCTCATATCCCCTGTCCCACCTGAGTCCAGCTGCAGCTGCAGGGGAAGACAGTTTTCAACGGACCAACAGCTTCCCTCCTCAAGCACCTGCCATTCACTTCTCTGCCTGAGGGGTTCCTCCTGCACGCTCCTTATGCCTCCACGAATTCTTGGGGGTAAGTTGGAAGTGCAGAGGAGCTCATTCCCCTGAGGCAACCCTCCACCAATGGGAGATGGCAAAGGTGGATAAGACCCAATTCTCTGTCCTCCAGTGTGGTGATTCTGAGGTGTGCTCTCCAAGGGACATGAGCCTCAGGTTCCCATAGTAGTAACCCTCCTATTAACACACTCATTATTGCCTTCCTCCCCTCCCTGTCTCATGTTCCCACTGCCTCAATTCTATGCCCAGGAATCACCACCCAATTAAACTACTGTCACTCAAGCCTTTGTCTGGGGACCTCTTTTGGGAGGTACCAAAACTAAGACAATAGTTTAGAAGGGACATATTTAAATCATCTACAGCTCACAAACATTCCAGTTAGAAGAGAGCTTCAAAAGGATTCTGTCTTGACTCTTAACAGAAGGGAGAAGACAAACATTTGAAAAAGGATGAGGAAGATGAATTGTTTTACCAATGGTAAAGGCTTCAAATGAAGTTATAAAAGAAGTCTTTAAAATGCCGCTTGCAGTACCTTGAGAGCAGCACCTTGCAGAAACTAGGCCTGTTTCCAGAGGGTGGGTGGAAGATGGCATCCCCCAAACCCCTGGGTGATGGGGAGACAGCCTGGGAAAAAGCAGGAGAAGAATTCTCTCTTTGTCCTGGGCTGTGAGTCCATCCTTCCCTCATTCTGTGCATTCACTTCAGACAAGAGATAAGCTGATGTTTCTTGTTTCACAATATTTCAAAAAGCTTTGACAATGGAAGGTAACACAAGCACCTCTTTGTATTCTGAAGGAGCTGATTTTTTTGAAGACTAATTGTTAGGCATTGGTTCTAATACTTTTCTCCGAGGAACTGGTTTAATCCATTTTTATCCTCACAGGTCAGATACAAGATTCTGGTGGTTTCCTAGATGCTTCAAAAGCATAATCTCCACCATTTTTGGGATATCCGCATCCCATCTTATTTAGGCTGATTTTATCTAATGCCGGTTCTAACTGAAAGTGAAGGATAACATACATTTGTTTCTCAAAAATAAATAAATAAAGAGTTGAGGTTAATTTGCTTAGACATTTTTGAAGAAAATGTTCTATGTCTCTTGAGATAATTTTATACATTCCTCTGTGTATTTGAACTAGGATTGAGGATGGATGCTCAAGAATTCAGAGAAAGACCCCTATCTTGCTTATTTGGAATTCTAGGGCAGGGGTATGCTCAAGGCTAATCAAACTGTGGACTCTCCCTCAGCCAGGTTATATATAAGCAGCATCAGATTCAGAAACAGTTGAGTAATTTTCCCAGTACATTGCATATAGATGATTTCCAACAGATATTTACTTAATTATACTTAAATCAGAAAAGAAAGACATACCAGAAAAAAGTTTGTGATTAATATTAAGAGCAATTCAAAGATTATGAGTGAAGTAGAAGAGGAAGCACTGTCCCTCCAACTTGATTTTGCTTGTATGAGTGTGTGGTAGTCTACATTGCATGTTCATGAGTCAGGATTGGCTGAGCAAATGTGTGACTCTGATGTCAACTTATTAGACTCCTGTAGGCTTAAAACAATGCAACTACTGAGTTTCTGAAATCAGGTTAATTCAGTCAACACTAAGCTTTTGAATCTGTTGGTATTCAGTTTGAATACTTGTTCTGCCTTGGTGGATGTGTTATCTAGGGCAACACTTTACTTCCCAGAAACCCAGTTTTCAAAATGTAAGGTTGAGATGATACTTAGCCTAGATCTCTAGGTCTTAGCCTACACCCTACGAAGCAGAGCCAAGGCAAGGATTAAAGCACTGAAGCTTTCTTTGACAAGTGCAAACCCAGAGCCATGCATGTAAAGGGAAGTAAGGAAGCAAGGCAAGGAAAGGTGAGGAAAAATGTGACGCCATGTGCCACTGGGCTGATCACCACTTTACAAGAAGTTGCTCAACGGTGTATTCATTAGAAAGCTTATAGAAACCATATGTCATAGCTTTTCATGCAGGGGAGAAAGGAGAGGGACTTACTGGCTCAGTCCCTTGCTATCTCTTGTCTCTCATTGATACAGGTTAACCTCATTGGCAACTACCTCCTCCCCATCTTCCAGACCCTTGGTGACTGCTGAGAACGGAGCGCAATGCCTGGTGTCACCGTGAGCACGTGGACTCTGACCCAGATTGACTTGAGTTGACTTTAGCTTTGCCACTTGAAACCATGTAAATGTAGGTAAGTCACTTGCTTTAAATCTCAGAAATCTCACTGTAAAAGGAAACTAATAATAAGATAATAATTGTATCCATTTTGTAGAGTTTGGGGGAGGAATAAATGAGCTAATAAAGTGCCCAGCGCATTGCCTCAAGTAGGGTAAGTGGTCGGTAAATGTTAGCCTTGATGGTGATGGTGGTGATGATATAAAGAAAACGATAATGAACTAACAGTGTTTTTATGTAAAGCAAAATTTGTGTTCCCTAGATTCCTAGGTTCCTGAAGCAATTCTTTAATGTCAATTATGTGTAATTGTCTGAAGAAATCATTTGTGTCTGGCATTTTCTACTTTTTGGTTGCATTCTTGTTGTAGTTGAATTACATTAAATTTGATTTCAGTTTCTCTCAAAACCTTGATTGCTGGAAATTTACGCAGTGGCTGAACATGATAGCAGCAACTGCTGTAAGAAAATCGCTATGCAGACTTATCGGACAGCAAGATCTCTTAATAAATCTTGAGCCTGGTCTGAAGTTTAATAACTTTGAAAACAGCCATAGTTGGCCAGTCAACCAAAGACACATCAGCTTTATTAATATGATGTTATGGAGTCCTTATCAATGTATGCATCAGTGGACACCCTAGCAACAGAAGCCATCGTAGTACTGTCCATGAACGTTTTTGGTTTCTGGTTTCTGCAATACTTTCTGAGTATGGATTGATCGGTGTCCTCGACTAGAGGTGAGCTAAGTGGCTTTCATCATTCAGAGCTGACATGTCGTTCCTCATGAAAAAAAAGAAC
This sequence comes from Cebus imitator, assembly GCF_001604975.1. Lineage (NCBI taxonomy): Eukaryota > Metazoa > Chordata > Mammalia > Primates > Cebidae > Cebus > Cebus imitator. The sequence goes on along the minus strand of NW_016107875.1, from coordinate 149,401 downwards.
TCATTATATATAGTTGACTTTAAATACTTTTGTGTTTTCTTGAGAGAGGCTATGAAACAGGTCATTAAAAAACTGGAATGTGTTGCCTAAGTTCATCATAGATGTAGGACAAATCCCAGCAACCCACATCAGATGTCCATGTGGTCTATATACCTTTGAAAGCTAAGTCTGATTGGGAACAGGGTGTGCGGAGAAGGTGCAGGAGCCAGGGTACTTCCAAGGAGGATTTACACAACACAATTCCCTTAGCCTGTCACCACCCCTCCCCTCCCCTGCATACACTTCAGCCTGTGAACCCCTCTCATCCAGCTCACGTGCCCTAACTCAAGACCCAACAACAGATAAATATAGACCACAAGCTGCTTCAAAAAGAAGCAGTTACTGACCTGAACCAAGGACAGTAGTTCTGTATTGTAGGAAATCATTTTCTCAGCAGGTTTACACAGGTACTAGAGATTGGTTACAACCATGGATTTAGACTTACTCAGACATGAGTTTGAATCCTATTCTGACATTTACTATTTTGTGACTCTAGGTAGGTTACTTAGTCTCTGCGCCTCAGTTTTCCTATTTCTAAAATAGGATTGATGATGAAAAAAAGATGATAATTGTTCTTTAAGAAGCCCCGTAAAGGCCCCCTAAATTATACTGTGTGTGTCATGTACATTCTTTCACTCATCTTTGCAATAACTTTTTGATGCTTGTCCTATCGCAATAGACAGCACTGCTTAAGTAGTTACTATCATGCCCACTAAAACGCCCACCACTGTTGCTCCAGAAAAACTCTGATTCCCTACTCCAGACACTGCTGCTAGGATGTGACAAATACTCTCATCTGTTTTCTTGAGGCATCAAAGCCTTTCCCTTTTTGTCTCAGTGCTAGATATGTCCAAGATGTACTGATGGAAAGGATAGTTTGTTTCATTATTCTTCCAAGAGCTGTGTAGTACATGTAATTTTGTCTTACATTATTTAAGGATATTGATCTGTTCTATTCCAAGTTTACTTAATGAGAGGGTTTGAATGAGGAATTGCTCTACAGAATCAGGTTTCCTTAAAACTGAACAAAAATTCAAAAGATGAAAATAAAAGGAATAATAAAAATCATCTTCCCAATAATCCTGTAAAATGTGTCTTGGACTTAGGTGTTGAATTTTCTTTGGCATTGCCAGGAGATTTTGTAATTCAAACTGTTCTTTATGCGGCAGTTACTTTGCGACATTAGCTCAATTTTATAGATCTGTTCTATTGATGCCGGTGCCTACGGAGCAGCAGCCCTGATCAACACAGGTGGTCAGCCTCCAGGAAGGTAAAATCTCTACTGCCAGAGACAATATAATATTCATTTCTACTCTTGGCTGTGATGTATTAGTAATGTTTGGACGGTAATTTAACTTAACCCATAATGCATTGCTTATGGGTTATCAGCAGTTTATCATAGGCAGTGCAATGCATTGCATTACACTCTAAACTCCTGAACCCATCCTGAGAAACATCACAGACAGAATTACCCATGCTTTTCTAAAGTACCATATTTATTTTCGTTAAAAATTGTAACTTCCTGTAACCTATTAGTTGACACATTTTTTTAAAAAATCAAGCACAGTTGCCTATAAGAATGTGCAGAACTGTAAGTAACCTAACTCCAGAAGCTCTGCATTGCTTGTGGAATACACAGTAGACTGCAGTGTCCGTGGGCTCACTTGGGAGCGTCAGGAAGGACAGGGGCTCCTATGCTCAATTCCAGGAGGTCTGGTTTTGGGCTTCCCTTTGAAGGTGTCCCCCCGTGTGCATTCTGAGCATAAAGTTCACTCAGAACTCATTTCAAGGACACTCTGGAGTCCTGTCCTGTGTGCAGGGAGACTAAGCAGAGCCAAGGAGCAGGTTTATGTCTGGGGTGGCCCAGAGGAAGGGGATTGACTGGTGTGACTTTACAAGGTTTCTTCTAGTTTAATGAAGTCTCTTCTGAGAGACTGTGACACTGACACTCCTCTTTAAAAGCCAAGATTGATGAAGTGAGAGCGGAAGAAAGAAGCGATGACCGTGGTATTTTAAGCAGCTCAGCAAAATGGTAATGAGGTGACTCACAAACTTTTTCATGGGGCCTGGACATTTATTTTTTGTCAACTTTATTGAGATATAATTTGCATAACCTTTTGTTCTGGCCATACCCATATGGACTCATTTTAAGTACAAAGTTTGATCAGTTTTGATGATAGTATATGCCCCTGTAACCATCTCCACAATCAAGATACAGAACATTTCCATCACCCAAAAAAGTTTCCTGTTTTATGCACTCAATCCCCCCAACTCCTGGGTCCAGCCATCCATTGATCTGCTATCCATCACTATAATTGGTGCCTTTTCTAGAATTTTATTAAAATGGTATTATATAGTATATTTTTGTATGTCTAGTTTATATCTCAGCATAATGTTTTGAGATTCATTCATTTTGTTGCATTTCTGATTGACTCATTTTCTTGAATTGGTAAGTAGTAATCTATTGTTTCACTATTTGTGATTTTTTTATCTGTTCATTTTTCGATGGATATTTTGGTTGTTCCAGAGTTTTGGCTATTAAAAATAAGCCGCCATAAGCAACCATGTTAAAGGTCTCTGGAATTGCTGGGTCATAGGTGTATGTTTTACTTTATGAGAAACTGCCAGATTGTTTTCCAAAATGGTTGTATTAATTTTAGATTCTCACAAGCACTGTTTGAAAGTTCATGACTCCATATCCTAACCAACACTTAGTATCATCAATCTTTTTAATATTAGCTATTCTAGTTGGATACATATTTTTTTATTATTATACTTTAAGTTCTGGGATACATGTGCAGAATGTGCAAGTTTGTTACATAGGTGCAAATGTGCCATGGTGGTTTGCTGCACCCATCATTCATATTAGGTATTTCTCCTAATGCTATCCCTCCCCTAGCTCCCCACCCCCAACAGGCCCCAGTGTGTGATGTTCCCTCCCTGTGCCCATGTATTCTCATTGTTCAACTCCCACTTATGAGTGAGAACCTGTGGTTTTTGGCTTTCTATTACTGTGTTAGTTTGCTGAGAATGATGGCTTCCAGCTTCATCCATGTCCCTGCAAAGGACATGAACTCATCCTTTTTATGGCTGTGTAGTATTCCATGGTGTATATGCTTTTTTAATCCAGTCTTTCATTGATGGGCATTTGGGTTGTTTCCAAGTCTGTGCTATTGTGAACTGTGCTGCAATAAACATACGTGTGCATGTGTCTTTATAGAATGATTTATAATTCTTTGGGTTTATACCCAGTAATGGGATTTCTGGGTCAAATGGTATTTCTGGTTCTGGATCCTTGAAGACTCACCACAGTGTCTTCCACAATGGTTGAACTAATTTACACACCCACCAAGGGTGTAATAGCTTCGTTCCTGTTTCCCCACATCCTCTCCAGCATCTGTTGTTTCCTGACTTTTTAATGATTGCCATTCTAACTGGCATGAGATTGTATTTCATTGTGGTTTTGATTTGCATTTCTCTTACAACCAGTGATGATGAGTTTTTTTTTTTTTTCATGTGTTTCTTGGCCTCATAAATATCTTCTTTTGAGAAGTTCTCTGTTCATATCCTTTGCCCACTTTTTGGTGGGGTTGATTTTTTCTTGTAAACTTCTTTAAGTTCTCTGTAGATTCTGCAAATTAGGGCTTTGTCAGATGGATAGATTGCAAAAATTTTCTCCCATTCTGTAGGTTGCCTGTTCACTCTGATGATAGTTTCTTTTGCTGTGCAGAAGCTCTTTAGTGTGATTAGATCCCATTTGTCAATTTTGGCTTTTGTTGCCATTGCTTTTGGTGTTTTAGTCATGAGGTCTTTGCCCATGCCTATGTCCTGCATGGTATTGCCTAGGTTTTCTTCTAGGGTTTATATGGTATTAGGTTTTACATATAAGTCTTTAATCCATTGTGAGTTAATTTTTGTGTAAGGCATAAGGAAGGGGTCCAGTTTCAGTTTTCTGCATTTGGCTAGCCAGTTTTCCCAACACCATTTATTAAATAGGGAATCCTTCTCCCATTGTTTCTGTCAGGTTTATCAAAGATCAGATGGTTGTAGATATGTGGCATTATTTCTGAGGCTTCTGTTCTGTTCCCTTGGTCGATACACTTGTTTTGGTACCAGTACCATGCTGTTTTTGTTACTGTAGTCTGGTAGTATAAATTGAAGTCAGGCAGCATGATGCCTCCAGCTTTATTCTTTTTGCTTAGGATTGTCTTGGCTATGTGGGCTCTTTTTTTGGTTCCATATGAAATTTGAGGAAAATTTTTCTAATTCTGTGAAGAAAGTCAATGGTAGCTTGAGGGGGGATAGCATAGAATCTATAAATTACTTTGGGCTACTTTGGGCAGTATGGCCCTTTTTCACAATATTGATTTTTTCTGTCCATAAGCATGATAGGAAGGTATTGATTCTTCCTATCCATGAGCATTGGTTGTGTCCTCTCTTATTTCCTTGAGCAGTGGTTTGTGGTTCTCCTTGAAGAGGTCCTTCACATCCCTTGTAAGTTGTATTCCTAGGTATTTTATTCTCTTTGTAGCAATTGTGAATGGGAGTTCACTCATGATTTGGCTCTCTGTTAGTCTGTTATTGGTGCATAGGAATGCTTGTGATTTTTTCACATTTATTTTGTATCCTGAGACTTTGCCGAAGTTGCTTATCAGTTTAGGGAGATTTTGGACTGAGGCGATGGGGTTTTCCAAATATACAATCATGTCATCTGCAAACAGAGACAACTTGATTTCCCTCTTCCTGTTTGAATACCTTTATTTATTTCTCTTGCCTGATTACCATGGCCAGAACTTCCAATACTATGTTGAATAGGAGTTGTGAGAGAGGGCATCCTTGTCTTGTACCAGTTTTCAAAGGGAATGCTTCCAGCTTTTGCCCATTCAGTATGATATTGGCTGTGGGTTTGTCATCAATAGCTCTTATTATTTTGAGATACGTTCCATCAATACCTAGTTTATTGAGATTTTTTAAGCATGAAAGGGTGTTGAATTTTATTTAAGGCCTTTTCTGAATCTATTGAGATAATCATATGGTTATTCTAGTTAGCAATTCCTCTAAACTTTTTTCAAGGTTCTTAGCTTCCTTGCTTTGGGTTAGAACATGCTCCTTTGGCTTGGAGGAGTTTGTTATTACCCGTCTTCCTACCTCTGACAATTCGTCAAACTCATTCTCCATCTAGTATTGTTCCCTTGCTGGTGGGGAGTTGTGATCCTTTGAAGGAGAAGAGGTGTTCTGGTTTTTTGGAATTTTCAGCCTTTTTGCGCTGGATTTTCCTCATCTTTGTGGATTTGTCCACCTTTGATCTTTGATGTTGGTGTCCTTCGGATGTGGTTTCTGTATGGACATCCTTTTAGTTGATGTTGATACTGTTCCTTTCCTTTTGTTAGTTTCCCTTCTAATAGCTGGAGTTTTCTGGAGGTCCACTCTGCCAGATGGCAGCTGGAGCTCTCCTGTATGAGGTGTCTGTCAGCCCCTGCTGGGAAGTGTCTCCTAGCCAGGAGGCTCAGAGATCAGGGACCAACTTGAGCAGTCTGCCCCTTAGCAGAGCTCAAGCACTGTGCTGGGAGATCTGCTGCTCTCTATAGAACTGGCAGGTGGAAACATTTAAGTCTGCCGAAGCTGCACCTGCAGCCACCCCTTCCCCCTGGTGCTCTGTCCTAGGGAGATGGGAGTTTTCTGTATAAGCCCCTGACTGGGGCTGCTGCCTTTCTTTCAGAGATGCCCTGCCCAGAGAGGAGGACTCTAGAGAGGCAGTTTGGCTGTGGTGGCTTTGCTGAGCTGTGGTGGGCTCCACCCAGTTTGAACTTCCCAGTGGCTTTGTTTATACGGTGAGGGGAAAACCACCTACTCAAGCCTCAGTAGTGGTGGGATGCCCCTCCCCGCATCAAGCCTGAGCATCCCAGGTTGACTTCTGGCTGCTGTGCTGGCAGCCAGAATTTCAAGCCAGTGGATCTTTGCTTGCTGTGCTCCGTGGGGGTGGGATCTGCTGAGCCAGACCACTCAGCTCCTGGCTTCAGCCCCCTTTCCAGGGGAGTGAACGGTTCTGTCTCACTGGCATTCCAGGTGCCACAGGGGTATGAAAAAACTCCTGTACTAGCTCGGTGTCTGCCCAAATGGCCAGCCAGTTTTGTGCTTGGAACCCAGGGCCCTGGTGGTATAGGCACCTGAGGGAATCTCCTGGTGTGTGGGTTGTGAGGACTGTGGGAAAGTGTAGTGTCTGGGCTGGATAGCACTGTCACTTATGGCACAGTTCCTCACGGCTTCCCTTGGCTAGGGGAGGGAGTTCTTCGACCCCTTCTGCTTCCCCACTGAGGCTGTGCCCCACCCTGCTTCAGCTCACCCTCCATGTGCTATATCCCCTGTCTAACCAGTCTGAATGAGATGAGCCAGGTACCTCAGTTGGAAATGGAGAAATCACCCACCTTCTGCATTGGTCCTGCTGGGAGCTGCAGACTGGAGCTGTTCCTATTCGCCCATCTTGTAGCCACCCTTGGGAACTTATATTTTTAATAATCTCCTACATGATTCTAATGCATACCAAAGTGTAAGATCTCCAGCTTTTAAAAATCAGTAGCTCTCATAGCCTGAAAGCAATCCTATCTTTGAGTCTCAACCTTAGCTCTAAGGCTGCCCCTGCTGTTTCAACCCTGGGCTCACCCCTAATAAACAGGATCTTGGGGATTCAATCTTTTTGGTGTCTGAGCATCCAGGCTTGCCTTCCCTCTTCCACTCTTACTCACTCATTCTGTAAGAACCATTTCCACACGCTGTCCTCACACCTGCCAACTCCATAACTAGTCCCTTGGAGCTGAATTATATTGCATGAGTGAGTGTTGGAAGTGTAGGAGACCACCTTCCAGACAGAGGGACAAGCAAGAACAAAGGCTCATAGTCACAAAATAACCTGGCCCATTTGGGAAATCAAAAGTAACTAAATGTCCTCAGAGCATGGATCAGAAGGGAGAACCAGCCCACACAGGGCCCGTCTGCCGTGGCCCAGGGTTTGAACTTTCTTCTTAGAAAGGCTAAAATGTGTGTTTCAGAAACACTTCATGCTTCCAAAAAATTACCCTAGTATCTGGGAGGAAAATGAACGGGAGGGGAGGAATAAGAGAATAGAAAATTACTTAGAAGTGTTGTGTTGTATTCCAGATGTGTCTCCAGGACTTAGCCCAGTTCTAACTTGTTGTAGGTACCTCATAATTATTTGTAAATTAAAGAATGAAGAAAAGTGAATGAATCTTTTTGTGTTACTCACCTGGGCTTTTCTGCGTCTCCCCCCACTCTTCACTCCACCAAAGGTGGTAGAACATAGCAGAGTGGGAGCGCCTGGGTCCTTCTCAGGTCCAAAGATCATCCCTCTAAGGTAAACTACTTTGCCAGTTTCTGGGGCTGCCTTGTCATCATCATAGTTTTAGAACCTTTTGCACCTGATCCCCACTCATGCCTTCATTTGGCAGGCTTCGAAGATTTGTTAGAAGCCAGACATTTGAATATTCAGGCATTTGAATATTTATTAGAAGCTGGGCCTATAGAGACGAGAAAACATCATCTCTGCTTTCAAGAAATTTACATTATTTCCTCTCATCCTTAAGCCTTAAGCCAGGGCCTGCAAACTTTTTTTTTATTGAGGGCCAGGCAGTATTTTTGGCTTTGCAAGCCACCTGGTCCATTATAACTATTCAACTCTGCCATGGTAGTGCTAGTGCAGCCGTAGACAATAGTGAACTCAGAGGCCTGGCTGGGCCCCGGTTAAAATTTACGGGCACAGAAATTTGAATTTCATGTCATTCTCATGTGCCATGAATCTTATTTTTCCTTTGGGTTTTGGGTTTTTTTAATCATTTGAAAATGATCAGGGTTTGTTCAAAACCAGGTGAGGACAGAGCAGAATTTGGCCCAAGGGCCTCAGTGTGCTTACCCCCTGCTTTAGGTGCTCTTCTCATCATGTATGGACAGAAATCTCTTTATTTTAACCTCAATATGGTCACCACCACCAGGAAACTCTCTCCTGCCTGCATCCTTGTTTCACCCTCCCACCCCCATCCCTCCCACTCTAATTCTAAATCTGTGCTATCAGAATAATCTTCTTTCGACATAAACATGATCCATCATTCAACACCCACCCTCCAGAGCTGTGCCCCCAGAGCTGTGCTGTGGGTGACTCCCAGCCCCCCAGGCCCTTCTGTGCCTGCTCCTCATGGCTCCTCTCTGTTCTCCTGTCCAGGCTTCTTTCTTGCCTCTTCCCACCCCAGCACTCCGGACCCTGGCTATTGTAAGCCATTTGCAGCAGCTCTCTCCAGCCTGTGTTCCTGGGCTCATTGTATTTTCTCTGCCTTGGATCCTTAACCTGCTTTCTACCTGAGGAACTCCTATTGCTTTGAAGGTTCAGCCCACATTTTACCTTTAGGTAGTCTTTCTTGACCTCTCACCCCAGGGAGAATTAGACATGCCTCCTTGGTGCTCCCAGAACTCCTTGACACCTACTAAACTTGTAGCACCTTGAGGTTTGTGCCTTGTGCTTTTCCGAGTCCCCAGTTCAGTGTGGAGCATATAGAGACACTCTATAGATATTTTCATGAATTCTCAAACATCAAGACCTATTTTATATAACATATGAAAAATATACATGTATGTATTTAAATAATATTATTTTTGTCTTCCTAGTTTGATGCTACACGTTACTGCCACTATTAAAATTTAAGCTTTTAAGTGCAGACATAAAATCCCTTTGGAATACTTAAAATAACATTCCACAGCTCGTGCATTCTCCAGTGGGGCTTTGGGTGATCATGGTGGCCTTCATTAGAGTAACTCTAACTGCCTTCCCTACGAGGAAGCACAGAATGTCACTGAGGTCCTGTTAGTCTTTTCCTTTGATAGATGAGGAAACTGCAACCTCGGAACAATGAAGCAGGTTGCTCAAGGACACTTGGCTGGTAAATGACAAAAACAAAACAGGGGCTAGGAGCCAGGCTTTGGCATTACTAGCGTTCTCATTTTTGAGGCAGCTTGCCAATGAAAGCATTGTGCTCTGAATGTAGATTTGCAATTTATGAGTGTGTAGGTGTGGGGTGGGTGTGGGACCTGGGGGTGTGCCCAGGAGGCTGGGCTGTAGTAACCTTTCGTTCTTCACATTCTCTGAATAGGATGCCTTGTTTGCTTTTCTTGCTGCTTTAGTGTATCAGTCATTCCCTTAGAACAGCCACACTCATTATAGCTGCCAAACAAATGGTCGGGAACTAGGCAACTCCAATTATTTAACTCAGCATGTGAAACCATTTAATCAGAGCTCACAGGACTGAGGGGCAGTATTAAAAAGAAATAAGCACCCTGTCTGGCCCCCAGAATGAACTCTTTTCAGGAGAGAAGAGAGCTTATATTATGTATTGTGGCAGGACTGAGATATACTGTAGTATGTAAATGAGAAAAGGACTAGGTAATAACAGTGTGGAAACCAGGGTTCCGTCTGAACTCTCTTGCCGATTTCTAGTTCTTTATTTTTCCTTTTTTTTTTTTTTTAGTTTAAATTTTGGATCAATTATTTAATTATTGTGTAACTTCATTTCCTCACCATAAAATAGAATCACTGTTATTTCGTGTCTTTTAAGCTGTCTGTGATACCGCTGTGACACCTGGCATGCTGCTGCCTTCGTCATCTTGCATTCATTTAAATGGTCATAGTTACTGAAGCACCAAAAGGACCACATTAAACAGTGGTTTCAGCCGCAAGAGGTAAAATTTGATGGCAGTTCTGCCATGCACACAGATATATTTTTACATGTTTAGAAATCATAAGCACACATTTAATTTTTCATTTAATTTTGTGTTTACCGTCTTCTGTCTTTTTTAAACAACTAGTATAGGCAGGCTTTTGTTAAATATAAGATTGTAGGGTTGGGGCATTGTGTGGGAAATGTAATACTGAAATTGAAAAGCACATCGAAGACTGATTCAGAAGGAGATGCTGCAGATGGCAAGGGTCCTTCCTCTGTGTCATTTCTGGTTTCAGGAAAGAGCCTTGCAGGGCTAAGCGGGAGCAGGAGGCTGCCGAGGACAGACTTCCTCACCAGCCAGCCGTCATTCGGAGCAGCGCGCGGGGCTCTGCACGCTCCCGTTCTGTCTCTCCTGGGGTATTGTTAATTTGTAGAACATTATTTGAAAAATACTCACTCTGTTTGTCCTCAAGGACATCATGTAGCTTTCCTCAGAAAAACAAATTAATGTTCTCCTCTTTATGAAGTTTAAAGAAATAAATGTACAGTCATGAGCCATATGATAGGACACAACTTCTTTTTTCTTTTCTTTTTTTACGGTTGCGGTCTTACTCTGCTGCCCAGGCTGGAGAGCAGTGGCAGGATCATAGCTCCCTGCAGCCTCCAACCCCTGGGCTCTGCCTCCCAAGTAGCTGGGACTACAGGCATGCACCCCTACCCATGGCTAATTTTTTAAAAATTTTTGTGGAGACAGGGTTCTCACTATGTTTCTCAGGCTGGTCTTAAAATCCTGTCTTCAAGTGATCCTCCTGCGTCCTTGGCCTCCCAAAGCACTGGGATTCCAGGTGTGATCCACCACACCCGGCCTAGGACGCAGCTTCTAAATAACCACATGGAAATTTGCTTTTCTCAAAACATACAAAGGCATGGGCTAAACTCATACCCCCATTCAGTAAAATTAGTTTTGCTTAAGTGCTACCTAGAAAGCCCCTTTTGTTTTGAGGGGTGCGTGTGTGTGTGTGTGTGTGTGTGTGTGTGTGTGTGTTTTCTCCTTTGGAATTTTTCTCTTTCAGTTTTCGTTGTCCATCAGAGCCGTTCTCTCTCATATGGCTTTGGGAGGCTACTGCTAGCCAAACGCTGCACAGATAACTGAATTCTGTAGTGTGCAGTGTGGACAGTACAGGAATTGCTGGGGGTTCAACCCATGTATAAGGTCCATGCAGCCTTCGTGAAGTCTGGACCGTGTAATAGGTCTTCAAAGTGGGCCTCACAAGGATTTTAATATGCACTGTCTCTCCCATTTCATTTGAATTGAGCTCTGGGGTCCAATGTCAGTTGAGGAAAGTGGAGTCATGTGCCCTGAGCAAAATGTCATATTCTTTCGCTGCACAGAAAGCAAGACCTGGAGGAAAAGAGGGCTAGCAGGAGGCCTAGGGAAGTGCTGGGTAGGCCTACATTAATTATGTTAATTTGATTGGTCAAACAGAATCTTGGAACCATTAGGTCACTCTTTGGATTGTTTGATCTTTCTGCCTACCTGTCTCTTTTGTTTTAAAATCTCTGTTTTAAAATTCATCCCCCTCAAAAAAAAAATCCCAAATGCATATATGTATATTTGTGTGCATATATATGTGTGTATATATATATATATATATATATTTGTGTGTATATGTGTATATATATATTTGTGTGTATATATATGTATATTGGTGTATGTGTGTGTGTGTGTGTGTGTGTGTGTGTGTGTGTATGACAGATTTTAACAACTCTGACCAAGAAAAGCCATTCCCAGTAGAAATCATCCTGAACCACAACTCAACTGCGGGCCTGAGGCAGCCAAGAAATAATCTTTTTAAACATTCTGATCAGAGGCTTGGAAAACAGAAAATTTAAAACTTCAGCTCAGAAGTGTATGATTAACTCTGAGTGGATATGGTGGTTCTAGCCACGTAATTTTGGGCGTTCTAATTGGCAGTTTAAAAATAGCAGAGTCACAGGCTGCTCGTCTGTGCTGCTTCTTGCTTTGTCTCGCCCATGTGTGTACGTTGTATTTCAGGGGTCTTAGGGTTGCTGGGGAAGGCCTGGGAACCATGACTCTTATCTTCCATCCCTCAGGTCTGTTGGACTCTGTCCTGACACACCACAGCGTCATAAAAACTTGGGTTTTCTTAGGATTACTCCTAGTTTCTGGCTCACAGACGTATTCCCCTTCCTTCTCTAATAATTAGGTGCTTAAAGGTAGTGCTTCAATGACAATATTCAAGTAAGTCAATTTCTGGGTACCTGAAACCTCCAGCTGAGCTGTGTCATTTGCTTGCCAGATAATAAGTACTTCAGGATGTCATCAAGAAAAGGAAAACACTGATTTCAAATAAGCAATTATTTACAGAATTCTTTCCCATATCTGTGTGAGGCAGTGTCCATAAGATCAAACAAATGTTTGTTTCTCTTTGCTGCTGTTTCCATGGGCAGCAAGATGACACATCATTGTAGACACCCACGAGGGAGCTACATTTTCCCCTTTCACATTTCTAATGTGGGTTCCAGATGGGAGCCCTAAGAGTCCCATCTGGTCCTGCATAAAGTCACGTTATCTTTACCTAATTTTGGCCTCTGAGTTTTCCTTCTGGGAGATATGTGCCGCTTCACTGTGGAGCCGTCTAGGGTAGAAAGCCAGCTAGAGCTGTAGATCGGCTTGTAACACCCCAAGAATTCTTGTCCTGTCCCCAGCAGGGGGATTGGTGTTGTCCTGTCCCATGCTGGGCGATTCTCATTGGGCACCCATGTTCCCTGTGGGATGTGGTTTATCATCCCCGCTTTGAGTCTCATTAATGGAATCTTGCGCTTTCCCAACCAATGACGCCACAAAAGAATAAACTATATTAAGTCCATAAATCTCAGACTGCCAAGTCTCTGGATTATCAACTGATGAAACTGTCCGCTTTCTAACCTGAAGTGAATAATAAGTTTCCCTCTCCATTTGCATCGTGGGCCTCAGGGTGGAGAGAGCACTGCCATTCTCAAGTCACTCTTTTCTCGCTGCTCTCTTCCCTACAGGGCCTTGTAATCACTGCTCTCAAACATCTTAAACCCTCTTGTGGGCCTGGCACGACGGCTCGGGCCTATAATCCCAGCACCTTGGAAGGCCACAGTGAGAGGATGGCTTGAGGCCAGGAATTAGAGGCTGCCATGAATTGTGATTGTGCCACTATACTCCAGCCTGTGTGACAGAGCCAGGCCCTATCTCTAAGAAGAAAAACCCAACAACAACCAAAAAGCCCTCTGATAATGTACTGTTTTCGAAAACAGGAAAGGAACAAAGTGGGTTTTGCCTAGCTGGCTGGGAACAGAAGGTGGAGCCTGCTGATAGGATTCTTCTCTTTCATCCCAAGCTCTTGGACACACTTTGGGTGTGCATTCCTCTCTCACTCCTCAGTGTCTCCTTCAGTCCTCTTCCTCTGGAGCCAGAAAGAAGAGGATTCACAGGAAAAGAGAGGCCAGTCCCTCTCTTACTTCCCAAAGAGTCATGGTGAGAAGGAGACCCGAGGGTGGAGAGAGCCTTCCCTCTCCTTTCACATGCCACTCCTTCAACATTGAAGTCATTCAGTCATCAAAGGGGCCTGTAAGATGATCTGCCTGTTTCAGTGTGAGCTGTGGTTCAGAACACATTCATGTGGTTTCCAGGGGGATGAGGCTGGGTGTGGTGGAGAGGGCTTGGGATCATTGTTTAAATCTCTTAGCAAGAGCACTGGTCCATTTTCCTTTCGTGATATGGCAAGGGAAAGGGTCTGGGACACCAGAGGTCCCCCATTCCTGATGATCAAGTGTGGCTAGACCCTCTTTTCTGTGGAAGTATGGAATTGAGCTGTATTTCCCTGTTTCTTAATTTTATTACATAGTGTACCTTTCTCTTTGTGCTTTGAAAAGTATCTTCATTACGGTTCTCATCTGATCTCTTTTTTACTTCTTGCTAACAAGGCCTTCTGCATATTTGCAGGTTTCCTTACTTTTTTTATATTCTCATTACTTTTTAAAAATTAATAGATTATATTTTTCGGAGCAGCCTTAGGTTGACAGAAAAGTAAGTGGAAAGTGCAGCGCTCTTGTATGACTCCTTACTGCCCTCAGTTGCCCTTATTGTTAATTACGAACAGCAGTGCCAGGCGAGGAATTTTGTGATGATAAAGGACTTTCACTTCCATTATCTAATTTTACAGCAGACTGCACAGGAAACAGGAGTGTTCATGATGATAGACATCATCACAGATAGTGATGGGTGGGGACAGCTAGGAAGCCCGCAGAGTCTCACCCCACTCCCGTTATCAAGGACCTAACCATGGTGAAGATGGATCCATAAAAGAAGTAGGGCTCAAGGTGAGTTCCCCAGTACCCGAAAGGGAAAAATGGGACTATTTCCTATTGTTGCTACAACAAATTACATTAATGCATTAGCTATTTATCCTATGCTAAATAAATAAAGAGCTAAATAGCTAACTGCATTTAGCTGTTTATCCTGATGCGCTTTCTTCTCCCACCCTCCCAACAGGCCCTGGTGTGTGATGTTCCCCTCCCTGTGCCATGTATTCTCATTGTCCAGCTCCCACTTATAAGTAAGAACATGCAGTGCTTGGTTTTCTGTTCCTTTGTTAGTTTGCTGAGGATAAAGGCTTCCAGCTCCATCCATGTCTCTGCAAAGAACATGATCTCATTCCTTTTCCAGCTGCGTAGTATTCCATGGTGTATATGTACCACATTTTCTTTATCCAGCCTATCATTGATGGGCATTTGGGTTGATTCCATGTCTTTGCTATTGTGACTAGTGTTTCAGTGAACATATGTGCGCATGTATCTTTATAATATAATGATTTATACTCCTTTGGTTATATATCCAGTAATGGGGTTCCTGGGTCAAATAGTATTTTTGGTTCTAGGTCTTTGAGGAATTGCCACACTGTATTCCACAATGGTTGAACTAATTTACATTCCCATCAACACTATAAAAGTGTTCCTATTTTGCCACAGCCTTGCCAGCAACTGTTTCTTGACTTTTTAATAATTGCCATTCTGGTTGGAGTGAGATGGTAACCCGTTGTGGTTTTGATTTGAATTTTCTAATGATCGGTGACGTTGAGCTTTTTTCATATGCTTACTGGCCACCTGAAAGTCTTCTTTTGAGAAGTGTCTGTTCATGTCCTTTGCCCACTTTTTATTGGGATTGTTTATTGAAGAATCTGTTTTCTTGCCTTCTCTAACTTCTAGAGGCTGCCTTCATTCCTTGGCTAATAGCCCCTTCTCCACCTTCAAAGCCAGCAATGGCAAGTTGAGTCTTTCTCACATCATATCTCTCTGACACTGACTGGTCTTCTGCCTCCTCCTTTCACATGTAAGGACTTTTGTAATTAAGTTTACCCATGTGCATAAAACAGGAGAATCTCCCCATCTCGAGGTCAGCTGATTAGAGATCTTCATTCCATCTACAAGCTTAACTTCTCCTTGCTGGGTAAGGTAACATATTCACAGGTTCTGGGAATCAGGACATAGACATCTCAGGGCCATCTTTCTGCCAACCATATGAAGCATTGTCCTGGAGAAGTGGAGCCTGGAGTCAAAGTTACCAGTGAATTGCAATCTCATCCTCCTCAGGAGTAAATGGAAACTGAATAACTTTTTCAGTTCACATGCCATCTCCTCCAGGAAGCCTTCTGTATTGGCTGGCCTGGCTAATACATAAGACACTAGACAATACATAAGACACTAGCCTGACTAGGTACTCAGGCTATTGAGTTCCTGAAATGTAACTAGTCTAAGTGTAAATACACATTAGATTTAAAATACTTAGCACAAAAAAGAATAAAATACCTTACTCATGGTTTTGTTTGATTGTTTTATTTTTTTAAAGACAAGCTCTCATTCTGTTGCCCAGGCTGGAGTGCAGTGGTGTGATCATGGCTCACTGCAGCCTTGACCTCTCAGGCTCAGGCAGTCCTCCAGCCCCAGCCTCCTGAGAAGCTGGGGCTATAGGTGAATGCCACCACACCTGGCTAAGTTTTATGTTTTTTATAGAGGTGAGGTTTCACCATGTTGCACAGGCTGGTCTTGCAGTTGGGCCCAAGCAATCTGTCCACCTCAGCCCCACATTGCGTTGATATTACAGATAAAAGCCACTATGCCCAGACTTACTAATGATTTTTAAAATATTGATTACATGCGGAAATTTTAACATTTTGATATATTGGATTAAATAAAATAGACTACACAATTTAACTTGCTTTTTTATTTTTACTTTTCTACTAGAAACTTTAAAGTCACATATCTGGCTTGTACTATAAGAGGGGATCTTCAAAAAGTTCATGGAAATGCATATTATAAAAAAATGCATGGATTTCAAATTTTTTTGCACCAAAATAACCTCTTAATAACTTGTTATAGCAAGTCTGAAAAGGATCTAGTTTCAGGCACTAAGAAGGATAAGCCATCAGTTTGAAAACAGCTTTCATCAAAGCAACATGAATTCTGCTAAAATTGAAGCAAAAGCAAACATCAAATTTACAGTAAAACGTGGGGGGAAGAATGGTGACATCACTGATGCTTCATGAAAAGCTTATGAAGACAATGCCCCAAGTACACCAGCAGTTTACAAATGCATAACCCATTTTAAGAGGGGATTATCCAACGTTGAAGATGAAGCCTGCAACAGCAGACCATTTGCATTAATTTTGAGGAAGATGTCATCTTGTTTTTGAAGTGGACAATTAGCAACAGAAAACATAGCTGACACCATAGACATCTCAATTTTTTAGATTATACAATTCTGACTCAAAAATTAAAAGTTGAGCAAAATGTCCACTTGATGGATATCAAAGCCTTTGCGTCCAGATCAGTTTCAGACAAAAGCAGAACTTTCGATGGAAATTTCAAACAAGCATCATCAAAATTTTAAAGCATTTTTTCAGAGAAATTTCACAGGAGGTGAAACACGTCTTCACCAGTATGATCCTGAAGACAAAACACAACCAAAGCAATGACTACCAAGAGGTGGAAGTGGTCCAGTCAATGCATAAGAGGACCAGTCAAGAGCAAAGCTCAGGGCAACAGAGTAAATGACTCTTTTAGATAGGCAGTACTCTCATCTCCGTTTTGAAGATGCCAAAACTGGCATAGAGGTTAAGAAAGTTTTTTAGGATGCTCAACGCATTTTGCTTGTTGATCTTCTAGAATGCCAAAGAATGGTAACATCGCTCATTATGAGAGTGTTTTGAGAAAGTTAGCAAAGCTTTAGCAGAAAAACACCCAAGAAAGTTTCACCAGAGAGTCCTTCACTACAAGAACATTCCTGCTCGTTCCTCACTTCAACAAGAACAATTCTGTGAGAGTTTCCATGGGAAATCATTGGGCACCCACCCTACAGTCCTGATTTGTCTCCTTCTACTTCTTTTTTGTTTCCTAATCTTAAAATATCTGCAAAGGGCACCCATTTTTCTTCAGTGTATAATATACAAAAACTGCATTGACATGGCTAAATTCCTAGGACCCTCAGGTCTTTAGGGATGGACTAAATGACCAGTATTACTACTTACACAATTGTCTTGAGCTTGATGGAGTTTATATTGAGAAACAAAGTATATATTTTTATCTTTTCCCTCCATTTCCCACAAACCTTTTGAAGTTGCTTTGTATTTTTATTAGCCAGGTCTGCTCTGGGCTGAGCCAAGTGCTTCTTCCATGTGCTCCCACCATCCTTTTCCTTTCTACCTCTAACACTTACCTTCCAGCATAATTATCAGCTTGCCTGCCTACTTTCCCCACCACATGGTGAGTTCTTAAAGGGCAAGGCTATGTCTTGATAATCATTGCGTCCCTTGTCCTGGTATAATGCTGAGAATGTTATAATACTAATCATTGTCATAATCATAATTAACATTTATATAGTGCTTATACTATGTGCCAGGTTCTGTTTCAAGTGCTTTCCCTAATAACTCACTTAATCCTTACAACACTCTCTAGCTATATGAGTTTAGGAAGTTATTTTAACTTTTGAGTCTCAGTTTCCTCAATCATAATATGGAGATCATAGTACCTAGCTCATAGCTACTCATAATATGATGGTGAGTTAACTAGTTATTTTATAGATACATGCATATTCACATATACATGTATAGATACACATACATTCATACACACACAATAGTATTCCCATTTGCAGCTTCATTCTCCATGGTTTTGGTGATCTGCAGTACAATAAGATATTTTGAGAGACAGAGACAACATTCATATAACTTTTATTATGGTATATTATAATAATTCTCTTTTATTATTGTTGTTAATCTCTTAGTGTGTCTAATTTATAAATTAAATCTTTTCATAGATCATATAACTGGTATCATAGGTATTTCAAGGCATACATTTTGCTTGTATGTATAATACAGAAAAAGTATAATGTATACATAGGATTCTGCGCTGTCTGTGGTTTCAGGCATCTGCTGGAGATCTTGGAAAGTATCCCCGCAGATAAGAGCACACTGTAGTACATACATTTATATACACAATATTACATACATATTCTCTATATATAATATGTAAGTATGAATAATGTATATAATATTTATAAAAAGCTTAGAAGAGGGCCTGCACATCCTCAATGTGATGAAAATTTTTTTTAAATAAACAACTCTTTGAGATAGGCACTACTCTTGTCTCCATTTTAAAGATGCCAAAACTGGCACAGAGAGGTTTAGCAACTTGCCCAAGTTTGCACGGTTTGTTAGTTTTAGAGATAGGACTGTAACCCAGGCCTTCTACACCTTTTAAATACTATGTTGTACTGCTGCTTAATATTTGAATGCATGAATGAAAATATAAGTGAATTAAAGAAAGCTTTACAATAAAGTGATTTACTCAACACTGTACTGCTTATTGGAAGAAAAGTCGGGACTGAAACTCAAGTTCTTAAAATTGAAGGTGATTTAAGAGGATGGCAAGGGGTAGTGAGGAGCCTATGCATTATTCAGACCTTAATGAGAATTAATTTAATGAGACTGTTATCTCTCTAAGATTTTCTGAGGTTAGTTGTACTGTGGGACAGAATGGGAACAGCAACGGAGAAGAGAACAGAAGAACCTGGGGTTGTGAGTGTGAGGTTAAGAAAGACCAAAACTGGGTAACATAGACAGTGAATGTTTTGCCAGCAGAGAGATCTGGGGGCAGGTTTGACTTTAGAAAAAACTTCAAAGTTGTAGGTGTTTTCTTTTTCTATAGTCAGGCCTGCTCAAAGAATAGACTAGAATTGGCCATGACTTGGAGATTTAAAGCCCTGCCCAGCACTTATTGTGCCTGTAAAGAGTACAGAGTGCAGAAGAAGGCATTGGCGCCCCCATTTCCAGGCTACACGCATTCAGTCTGCTTAGATAGAAGCATTCTACTCTGACTTTGTCTCTCTCATCCAATGAACTGACTCTAGAGAAGAAGCAGGGATAGGTGGGAGACTCACACACTTGCCTACAGTCTTCTGCTGTGACCCATTGTTGTGTGGTTTGAATGTGTCCTCCAAAGTTCATGCAATAAAAAATCTTCAATGCAAAAGTGTTGGAAGGTGGAACCTAATGGGAGGGGTTTAGGTTATGCGGGCTGCTCTCTCAAGAATGGATTGATGCCAATTATAAAAGTGCTTGTTGCTGTGAGTTTGATCTCTTGCTCTCTGGCACATATAATCTCCTGCCCTTCTGCCTTCCACCATGAGATGACACAGCAAGAAGGTTCTCACTAGATAGAGACCTCTTGACCTTGGACTTCCCAGCCTCCATAACCGTAAAAAATAAATCTCTATTCTTGTTTTTTCTTTTTTATTGTTAGGAGATGGAGTTTCTCTCTTGTTGCCCAGGCTGGAGTGCAATGGCTCAATCTCAGCTCACAGCAACTTCCGCCTCCCGGGTTCAAGCAATTCTCCCACCTCAGCCTCCCTGGTAGCTGGGATTACAGGCCTGTGCCACCCCGCCCGGCTAATTTTGTATTTTTAGTTGAGACAGAGTTTCTCCATTTTGGTCAGGCTGGTCTTGAACTCCCGACCTCAGGTGATCCAGCTGCCTCTACCTCCCAAAGTGCTGGGATTACAGGTGTGAGCCACTGCACCCAGCTAAATCTCTATTCTTTATAAATTACCCAGTCTCAGGTATTCTGTCATAGCAATACAAAACCAACTAAGACACTCACTAAGGAGATATATAGGAAATTAGTGGTGAAATGGATTTTACTAATCATGTCTTACTAAACATAGTGGTTTTACACTTCAAAATTATTCAGTCCCTGTAGCTCAGACATGGGTAATTAAGCCAAAGTATGTAACTTAAAAATAATGATTTTTTAAAAAATGTATGTTTGTTCGTGACTCCAAAGCAAGGAGTCAATACAGTTAAGGAGTTCATTGGAGCCACCAATAAATTGTTCACTTCTCGCTGTATGGTGTTAGGGTCTTCTCTAGATGTGGCTTGGGTATGTCCCAGAGACCTGCCAACCTTGGCACATCTACACTGGCAATCTCTTTGGTTCCATCTCAGACTGTTGGAAAATCGAGGTCACTCTGTAAGACATGGCCTGTCAATTTCCAACTCTGAGTCTAAATGTACACAAAGTGGTATGTGTATGTCTCCAGCTGGATTTCACTGCCACAGGAGGTGCCGGAATCAAAGGCAGGGACTGGTCTTTAAAAGGCTTGAAGAAATTTATGACTCAATTTTAAACCACTTGTAGTTTATCTAAGCAAAGGAAATGGAATCGCAAGCTTCAGGGCAGGAGCAGATTTTCTTTAAGAGTCAAAGAGGAGCCTGTCCTTCTATCTAGTCTTTCATGACAGCAGAACCTTTCCCCAGATCTCACAGATTTAGCAGCAAAGCAACAATTAAGCAAAATTTATAAATGTCAAGACTGTCTTTTTTATCCTTGACTAATTGGAGAGTACAAGAGCCTCCTGGGATGATTCAATAACAGAATAGTTAAAATACACAGGATAGGATACCCAAAGCCTTGAGTTTGGTCTCAAACTTGAACATTTACCTACATAACCTTTGCCAAGCAACTAACTCTTCTTTATGTAACAGATTGAGGGGAATGAAATAGAAGTTACCTCATCAAATGTCCATTAGTTATTTGATGATGTACAGGAGTCCAATTTGCAAGCCATATGAACAAGTACATTGAAGCACACTGGTAGATATCTGTATGTATGACCTAGGCTCTGGGAGGTAGATGTACTTGACCAGAATTGGTGCGATTAGGTGGTATTTATGGCTGCTAAAAACAGAGATCTGACCAAAGTGGCTGAAACACCCAGGATTTATTTCTTTCACATGTCGTGAAGTCTGGGGGTAGAGACTGGCCATGGCTCAGCAGCACAAATATATCACAACTGAGATCTCTGTGATTTATTTGGACATTCCCTCATTGTTTCAAGATGGCTTCTGGAGCTCCAACAATTGCAATCTGAACTTCAGGCAGCAGAATGGGAAGCAGGGATAAAAAAGGGCCTTATTGGAAGCCTCAATCAATGACTTGCTTCCATCACATCTGCCACTCTTCAATGTAAAGGAGGTTGGAAAATTTAAGGTTTTTTTTTTTTTTCCCCGTGAGGCATGTTTTTGACTTCAATAACATAGAGAGAAGGGGAAGGTGATGTTGGGTAGGACACTAGAAGTTTCTTTCTCAATACACAACTAATGATTTAGTAGTGTGGGAAAATATGAATACAGAGGCAAGATTCATGTAAACTGAACTTGTGTGTGATTTGATCAAACTTTTATATGTCTATGTGCACTCATGACTGACTCCTCTCTCTCCTTAGATTACTTATCTATAAAGCCCCTTTGCTCTCCTTGAGGTCAGGGGCTTTATTTGCTCACTGATTAGCAATGTACTTGGCCCATAGTAGGTCCCAAAAAAGACACATTGAATCGTTTGATGCATGGGAACTGCATTGGATGCTTGACGATAGAAATATTTATACAAATACTTACTATATGAAATAATCACTGATATTCTCAATTGTTTTAGACCGAGAAAAAAATTACCAGGGAGATGTGTCTTCTTAATACTTCTTCAAGATGTATTATTCTGTAGGACATTGCTTGAATGAGGGAATAAAACTGAAGTTTTCTGCTTATCCTTCCATACGCATCTTAAGTGTCACACATTCTATAAAACTTCTCTCTTTTTTATGTAAAAAGAGATTATTCTGCCAATCAACTGGCACCTACCATGTACCATATGAGTCAAAGAGAAGAACCTACTAGTGATTTCTGATCCTGACTACAAATCAGAGTCACTGGGAGAATTGTTGCAAAATACACATTCCCAGGGCTCTGCCCCAGCAATTCTGATCCAGAGTCTAATTTTATAAAGCACTCCAGATAATTAGGATGTTCAGCCACACGTAGACATCTCTGGGGCAGAGTCCTCCCTTCTTTGAACCACTGCCATGTCTTCCCGTTGTAGCACTGATCACATGCTAGGGTAGCTTGCTGTCCTGTGTGTAACTCCACCAGACCCTGAGGGTGGGGTTGTCTTCTCTCTTAGCATTCTCATCCGCAGCCCAGTGTCTGAGGGCCTGGTGCATAGTAGGTGCTGTGTAATTATTTAGGATAATTCTGGGATTTAAGCAAACTGAAGGTACAATTATCCACCTCTACAGACTCCCAGGTGATGCTGAGAACATTAGCACAAAGAAGCTTGTCTTACCTACCAAACAGCTTGTCTTAACTTTGAACTCAGGGACAGAATGTTCTATGGATGTGACCAAAAAGAAGCTTCTAACACACTTCGTGGTGAGTCACCTTGTGAAGCCTGAGCATCTTGAACAGTAACTAATTGTAACCAAATAACACCTCTACAGATAGTTGTGATGCCAATTACGTATGGTTGTTATAAAGTTTATGAAATAATACATGTAAGGTGATTAGCATGGTACCAGGAACAAAATGATTACTCAATAAATGTTAGTTAATAATGGTGATAATTACAAGTATAATTACAAGAGAAAACCCTGCTTACTAAAAGAAACTTAGGACACACAGAAAAGCATAATGAAGAAAGCAAAAATTTACCTTTAATTGTGGCAGGCAAATCAGTAGCCTTATATTAGCATAATTTTTTTCCGTTTTTTTTTTCCAAGCATCTATACTAACACATATTTTAAAAATATACATAGGATATATTAAAAGTGCATATTATTGCTAAATATTTTAATATATTATTTTACTTTAAATGTATTTATATTACATATAAGTTATATATTAAATATTTTAAATATAAGCAATATGGTATCTTATCTCACACATAATATAAATAACGTATATAATTAGGACTAAATATACCCAGTTTTGTGTCAAGCAGCCCCTTCCCTGGAGATGACTCTTCATGCCTTTCCCTATTTCACTGGCTTCATTGTTCTGGGGTCCTTTGGCCACTACCCTCTCTTCCACTGTCTAGAGAACCCTACCCCTTGCTCCACTTAGGCCAGCCTGGGGTGGCAAGGCTGGATTGTTGTAATAGTGACAATAGTGAGTGTGACCAGGAGGCCTGAACAGCCTGGTCCTGCTTGTGGGGTCTGCTGAGCTCTGGTCACTTTATGTTGCCAAGGAGGGGACTCTTTTCCCGTCAAGCTGTGCCCATGTTCATTCACGGGCCTCCCTTCTGCGCCAATCAGAAAGATGACATGTGGCCGTCTCTCTTGGTTGCCACACGTTAAGCCTGAGCTCACAATGGGTACTGGGTCTGGAACTATCCTGGGCGTTTGAAAGTGACATTGCTATTTTCTACAATCTAAGACTTGTGAATCATTTCTAGCCAAAGGTAAAAATTTACATTTCAATGACCCGCAAGTTTTAGCACATTTAAGAAGTTGGCCAGAGCCGGCCAGCTCTTATACACAGGTTTTGTTAATGAATTTGGCAGAGAGGAGTTGCATTCCTAAGCTAAGTATTAGAACAAAAAGGACCTGTTTTCCTACGTAAAGAATTGCTGAGAAATTATTCAAAATGTGACTTAAAAAAGCCTCTTGCCAGTGAGCTCAATTCTCTGAGCCATGAATTAGATAAAGGGCTTTTATAAACCCACAGAGGGAAACCCTCTGAGGATTTATGTGGGTGCGGAGAGAATGTCTGCTCAGTGTTACCACCTCCTCCCAGTGCTTGTGCATGATGCAGAGGCTCAGGGACCTTGCATACAAATGCCAAGGCTGCCTGGAGCCGCTGCAAGGCTGGGCTCAGCGATGCTCATGCTGCACCCTGGCCCCAGACTCCCAGCTGCACCTCCCACTGGAGTGTAGCAGAGTGCTGCCTCTGCCCTGCCACAGGAGCTGGCGGCCACAGGGGAACAAATGGTCAAGAGGACACAGAAGTCCTCCTCCCCGGTACCTGAAGACATTGTCCTTCCTGAAGAATAATTTCTTCCTTAAAAGAAAAACTCTTCCTAAATAGCTTCCTAAAGATGTTGTCCTGGCCGGGCATGGTGGCTCACACCTGTAATCACAGCACTTTGGGAGGCCAAGGCAGGAGGATCACTTGAGCCTGGGAGTTCGAGACCAGCCTGGCCAACATGGTGAAAGCTGGTCTCTACTAAAAATACACACACACACACACACACACACACACACACACATACACACAAACACACACATTAGCCAGATGTGGTGGCACACACCTGTGATCCCAGCTACTCTGGAAGATCTCACCACTGCACTCTAGCCTAGGCAACAGAGTGAGACCTTGTATCCAAAAAAAAAGATGTTGTCCCTGTCTCCAACCCCCTTCCCCAACAACAATTCAGATAAGAGCTGAAGATATGAACGTCTCATGACAGTGAGGCTTATTGCTCCTGAGTGTATATGGAAGAGTGTTTTGAAGATGATTCCATAGAAATGAAGTCCCACATGCTAGGAACAGAATTCCTTTCAGGAAAAGAGCTCTAAGAATGAAGGGTGTAGTGACCAACCAAGAATATATCAGACTGCGACAGGATTTCCTGATGTCCTTCAACCAAGCTTTCCCTAAAAACAAGGGCACTCACAGGCATACAAAGCCATTCAATGCATTGACATTTTCTCCCTGCCTATATTTTCCCTGATATGAGATAAAAAGTCTATTTCTTGCCTTGTTTAACTTTGATTACCTATCAGGCTACCTGCCTTCCCTGACCCAGGTGTATCTCAGATTTGACTATGCCTCATGCCCACTCCAATGGTGTGTGCCCTTGGACTGCCAGTGTGGAGCTCTGGCCTGGCTCCCACTAACTACTTGGGCATGAGCACAACCTGGGTATGACATCTGTCAGCCCAATGATGGCCAAGATAGTCTGGCAACACCTACTTTGTTTGATTCCCAAGAGATTCCAAAAACTATTTAGCAATCCTGTGGAAGCTATGAGGGATTTCATGTCTAATCAGGGTTTACATGGTGTTTAGGAAGGAAATAAATAAGGAGCAAGAGGGTTTTAAAAAATATTGGAGCCAGAAAGATACAATGGGGGAGCATGTTCTGAAGTATTGTGCCAGACTTCACCAGTATAAAAACTATAAATCACAAAATTCTCTTCATGGATTCACTGGGCCTAGAGATGTGACCATTCTGGGGGTAAAATAACTCCATGTTTCTACCTCCAATAGCTGTGTTCTCAAAGTTCAAGAAAGCATAGACCTAAGAACCCACATTGTTTCCTTGGGGCTAGAAAGCTGATTGATATTAACAAGAGTTTTGGTGGATCCTGGAAGTGCAGCCTGGAAGCTGGTTGGCTCAGTTGGTTAGAACCCTGCAGCAAGCGGATTAAGTTTCCATCAGCAGATGGCCCAGCCAGAATTCTTCCCATTTGTGGCTACACTCATTACCTCTCATTTTTCGTATGATCACATTGGGATGGATGAATGTTTCTGTCATTCTTCCTTTAATCCAGTACGTCTGTATTGAGTACAACAGCCATCACTGGAGTAGGTGCTTTAAGATATAAAAATAAGTGAAAGTGTATAAAGTAGTTGAAGATTGCTTCAAATTCATCATTTTCTTTTTCCTCTTCATTCTAAGGCTCTCGAAGATGAAATCTTTAACTGGAAATATCAGCCCTAAGTTTTCCAGGTGTTGTGATCCAAGTCAGCAAGGTATTCGCAGTTACACACTCTCTACTTATTGGAATCTGGGATTTGTCTGACAACTGCACGCCCTCGATCAAAGCCATGACCAACTGCCCAGTTATAATTGTGCTATTATTGCCTTTGTTTCTTCGTCTGTACCTAAAGAAGCCTCCTGGGCATCAGGTTTTTCTTTAAATGCTAAACTACTTTTATGAGTTTTGGAGAGTTCACCTGGCTTTTGCCGGTACCTATTCTTGATGAATGAACACTGATCTCTCTGTAACCAGCATTCCTGAGTGGAGTCTTAGACCACACTTGGGCCACCCCTTGACCTGCATGCTGTCTTCTGCCTACACGTCTCCCACATCAGGAGCACTTAGCTATTGATGCTGTTTGATTAGGGATGAGCACGACATTTGCCATTGGGATGACTGACGAACAGTCCCTTATGATCTGCCTTTGGTCTAACCGTGTCCTGGCTTCCTCTCTCTAACGGACTTACACTGAGATTTCTGCATAAATTGGAGCTGAAACTCTCAGGACATAAAAACTTGTGATAGGTGAATTCTACCATCTATTTTATGCTAGCCGTCAGCATCATTCCTTTCCCATATTGATAGAACTCAGTGTTGTAATCTCTCAAAGCAATTCCTAAATCAGGGCTATTTCACTCTCCATGTCAGCATTTCTCAAAGCTTTCAGACCCAATTATGTCATCTGTTTAAAGCAAAGAATGTTAAATTCCTCCATTTCTGCATTGTTTTGGTCTTACCAAACATGCATCTCTAGGTTGAAAAGCCAGAAGTTTAGAAGAACGAGAAACTTATATAAATAACAAGTACTTAAAAATCATAAGTACTAGCTGTACTACAAGTTAATTAGCAGTAAAATGTAATTAGCTGTAAAATATACTAAGATGAAAAGGATGTGACCTAGAAAGCATCCAGAGATGTTGATGGTAACAAATTATTTGTCCTTCTGATTTTTAAAGTTCTTGAATTGCCTATGGAAGACGCCTGTTGTCTTTTCTTCCTAAGTATGCTCTCTTCTAGTGATAAAATCACTCTTCTTTCTTTCTCTTGCTCCGCTAATGTAGTGCCCCTGGTTATAAGGGTGACATGTGGACTAGGCCTTGCTAATCAGGGCACTCCATTCCTATAGCCACAGGATTACTTCAAGGATGATCATGTGACTTAAGGCGGGCAAATCAGAGGCAGCCTATTTTGGGATAGTAATGTTAATTAACATTAAGGACTATGGGAACTTTTGTCTGTCAGGAGCCATTTTGCTCACCATGCGTAGAGATCCTGCTACCACGGAGGAGAGCAAGGTTATAGGATGCAACAAAACATATTTCCAATGATGCCGCTGGACCTAGAGAAGCTTGAAGCTCCATGTCTCACGAACTCTTCAATGGCATGAACACTTTGTGCTTTCCTTACATTCGCTTGAGTTAAATGACTCTCATTTTAAATCAAAACGTTCCTGACAAATATGGGTCTTCCCTTTAGGAATGATGAGGATTTAGCCAGGGACACAATGAAATTATGGGGGAGAAAGTAGTGGGTGTTCATGTACACACCAGGCAAGAAACGTACGAAGCAAGCTCACAGCGATTAACAGGGTTCAGCTTTTAAAAGTATTTCTTCTCTTTCAGAGGGAGATTGACATCTGAAAACAAAAGATTTATTTTACTCTAGAGGCCCAGATAGTTATGACATGAAAACCACAGTTTTCAAATATTGCTGGCTGAAGTCGTTGGAAATTCCTGCATGATCAAGCAAACTTGAGGGAAATCCAACTGTTTTTCAAGGATTTAGAACTAAAGTACAATGAAACACATGACAAACCTCTCTGCCTTTCCACTTTGTCATGAAAATGTTAAGTGCTGAGCTTTATCATCACATGAATGCCACATAATACATAATTTATTTTAGGACCAGGGTCATTTGCAGGCACTATCAACTGGCAGCATAGAATAGAAAAAATGAAAGTAATAGTGTCTTGAACAGGACAGGAGCTTATGCCTCTCTCAAATGAAAGAAGTCTGAAAGCAGCCGGAGCAGAGCTGCTTTGGCAGCTCTATCTACTAAGCCATCAAAGATCCAGGTCCCTCTCAGCTCTCCCCGCTGCCCTCCCTGGGGCTCTAAGGTGGTTTCTTGAACTCCATCATCATATTTTTGTTCTAGACAGCTAGACACATAGGGACCAAGAGCATGACCCTCCCTTTTTGGAAACTTCCCAGAAGTCACATGGAACTCTATGGCCAAACTTAGTCACATGGTCACTGCCAACTACTTCATGGCTTGGTGAACGTAGTCTTTCAATTGGGTGGCAATGTGCCCAGGTAAAGAGCAGGGATCATATTACATAGAAAAAGGGCAAAATGGATGTTTAGAGGTAACTAGTGGTCTGTGTGTGTTGGGAGGGGTATGTAACAGGATGGAAGCAAGAATTCAGGGATCCTGAATCTTTAGAGGTGAGCAGGTATCAGTGCTTCCTAAACTTAGTATGTTTGAAAGGAAGCTATCAAACTGTTCATGATGGTGAATACTTGATCTCTTACTTCTTTGAAAAACTTTGTGTTCCAGCTTTCTCTGCCTTGTCTTTCATAAAAATCAAATTTCAAAAATGCACACAGTAGACATTTCCATTACCCGTGGCATTTTATTCATTGTATCAGCTAGACTATTCATACGTTTGCTGATAATGGCTATAAGTCAAGATTTTAATAATAAAAATGAAATATGAATATGTTATTTTCTCTCTTACTATGCATATTTCCTAGGTCTTCCCTCTGAAAAATGAAAGCAAAACAATCATAGCTCTTAGAGTCAATAAAAATTCATTCGGTTTAAACCTTTAGAGGATGACAGAAAGAAGAAGAATGCAGTTTGGAGGAGGTAGACTGAAAGTTCTTTCTCAACCATTCATTGTTTATCAACTCCCACCACCTCCTCCCCACCTCTCTGCAGCCTTCCAAAATGTAAAAGGCCCTTTATGGGGCAGGTTGGGGTGCCTGCATGGAACTGTGTATGGATTCTAGTCTGTGGCTGTTTGACTGGTTGACTGATTGGTGAGTAGGTGAGCTGATTGGTGAAATAAAGAAGGATTAAAGAGTTTCTAGAGACCTCCAGTCAAAATGTCACAATATGTTCATATTTTGATGTACTCATGCAAAACACATGGAAAAAATGGGTTTATTAATGTGCTCTCTCTACGATTGCTGATATTTTATCATTTTACCAACAAATTAGCAATTTCATGTGGCTCAGTCTAGCAATGTAAACAGAGAGAGAAAAGCAAAATGGCATAATCAAGATAAAAAATAAGACAAACATAACTTAAGAAATGGAAAAGAATCACTAGGTGATGAAAGGGGCTGAAACTACTGGCACATATGGCCTCTTGAACTCAGTGGTGTAGGAGTGGCAATGAAGACCCAACATGCTCTGTATGAGATTTCTGTAGTTCGCTGCTTGAATTGGTGGAGCCACCTTGATCCCAAAAGGAGTCTGAAAAAAGCTACTTTAAACTGTTGTTTGGGGCAAGGCTCTTGATAAGCTACAGGTCTAGGAAAATAGGAAGAACCAGATATAGTCTCCCAGCCTGGAGCCAAACGAAGCCCCTGGCTGGCTAGATAAACCTGCATGTCAGCACTATCACATCAAGGCAGGAAAACAGAGCTTCTGTTTTGTTACCAGATCTGGAAGCTAAATAATGACATCCATAAAACCATTGCACAAGGAAAACTGTGCATAGCAGGAGAAAGAGAGTGAAAAACACTGAAAATAGACCTGCAAACTCAAAATACAAAAGATACAAAAAAATTTAATGCTAACAAAGATAGACAACTTTGAATCTTTAACATGAATTTATTTTAGAGGAAATGAACTTTTTAAATAAAAGTTTTATATTAAATCAAACAAAACTAAGATAAGAATGAGAAAATAATCAGAAAATTTCAAAATAAAAATCATTGAAATAAAAATTTAGCAGATGCCATTTACTTTAGATTGGAATGAATGAAGAGACAATAAATGAATTTGTATAGGACAACACAGAGAGACAAAGAGTTTAAAATGCTGGCTGAACTGTTACAAGATACAGGATAAATGAAAAATCCCCAACATATATCTAACAGAAATGCTAGAAAAAGAGAAGGGAAAGAATAATAAAGACTAATTATGTGAAGAGACAATAACTTCAACTTCTAGTTAAGAAAGTATTTATTACTGCTTCTTACCAAGATTTTACCAACATGACAGTAAAAAGATAACAAAGAAATCTATTAAGTTATAGCTAGGAGAAATGAAAACAGATCTAAAACTTAAGCTGGAAAATAAATGAATAAATTCTAGCAGATTTGGCAAATAAGAGCTTAAACCAAATTGACAAAGAGAGAAGTCAACAATAACCAATATGATTTATACCTCAAAAACCAAGAATGGTTCAGAAATTGGAGACTTGGATATATGTAACAGGAAAAATGGTTGAAAGTCTTTACTGAAAAAGCAGAGAAGTACCCAGATCTCCTTTTTTACCAGGTCCAGCCAACTCACCACCCCTCCTTACTCTCCGGGAAAAGGCTGGAGCTTTGTTTGTTGGAGAAGTTATACTGAGAGACTCTGGAATCAGGGAAAACAGAAACAGATGAAATGGCTCAAGTACAATTCCAAGTACTGAAGAAAATGTGTTTCTAGGTTTCCAGGGCTCACCAAATTCTCTCCTAAAAGAAAAAGACCCACAAATAACACACATTGGTATGTTATTTTGAAATTTCCAGACCCTGGAGATTAAGAAGAGAATCCTGAAGTCAGGAGTTCAAGACCAGCCTGGTCAACATGGTGAAACCCTGTCTCTACTAAAAATACAAAAATTAGCTGGGCGTGGTGGTGAGTACCTATAATTGCAGCTACTCAGGAGGCCGAGGCAGGAGAATCTCTTGAATCTGGGAGGCAGAGGTTGCAGGGAGCCAAGATGGCACCACGGTACTCCAGCCTGGGTGACAAGAGCGAAACTCATCCCCCCCTAAAAAAAAGAGAGAATCTAACATATTTTAAATACTATTTCTAAAAGTTGAAGCACAAAATGTCAAGAATAAGATATTTAAACTGCTCAACAACAAATTCTGAGAAAATTTTCTAGTCTAGAATTTTTTCTTCTTCTTTTTTTTTTTTTTTTTTTTTTTTTTTTTTTTTTTTTTTTTTTTTTTTTTTT
>NW_016107875.1:99727-118246 GCF_001604975.1 Cebus imitator | reverse complement strand
TTTTCTTTCCTTTTTTTTTTTTAAGAGATAGGATTTTGCTGTATTGCCAGACTGGTCTCAAACTCCTGGGCTCAAGTGATCTACCTGCCTCAGCCTCCTAAAGTGCTAGTAGTCCAGAATTTTATACTCATTCAAACTATCAATTGACTATGAGAATGAAATAAAGATCTTGTTTTTCAGGCATGCAAGGTCTCAAAAAATTTGATGTTGTTGGAATATACTCCATCAACATCAAAACATAATCCAAAAAAGGACAAAAGCATAAATATCTAGAGAACAGTGAATTCAATTAGAAAAGAGGGAAAAGGAATTGAGATGATTAAGGGAGATTCCTGGATTACAACTGTGCAACCAACCTAGGAAGCACCCAGTTCCTGATTGGAAGAGGAGGTTGAAGGACTCCATGAGAGACATCTGTAAGACATAAATAAAACTGACAGATTATCTGGTGTGTCTGATCATATGAAAATACATTTTAGGCCGGGTATGGTGGCTCATGCCTGTAATCCCAGCACTTTGGGAGGCTGAGGCAGGTGAATCATGAGGTCAGGAGTTCAAGACCAGCCTGGCCAAGATAGTGAAACCCCGTCTCTACTAAAAAAATACAAAAATTAGCCAGGCGTGGTGGTGGGTGCCTGTAATCCCAGATACCCGGGAGGCTGAGGGAGAGAAGTGATTGAACTGGGGAGGTGGAGGTTACCGTGAGCCAAGAC
This sequence comes from Cebus imitator, assembly GCF_001604975.1. Lineage (NCBI taxonomy): Eukaryota > Metazoa > Chordata > Mammalia > Primates > Cebidae > Cebus > Cebus imitator. Next base: position 117,533 of record NW_016107875.1, on the reverse strand, counting down.
TGTGCCACCGCATTCCAGCCTGGTGACAGAGCAAGACTCCATTTCAAAAAAGAAAAAAAATTGAATCAAAAAGCCAAAGACAATAGCTAAAAATAATTTATGACTTCTCAGATGACATATACTCCAAGTACCCAACAGAATAAATAAAAGTAAATCTGTTCCTACACATGTTACAGTAAAATAGAAGAATGTAAAGGACAAAAAGAAAGCTACCAAAGCAGAGGAATAAAAGTTAGACTGGCAGAGGCTTCTTTTTGGAAGAAGGAACTTCTAGACTCTTCAGAAACAACAGGTGCTATAGAGACATAATTTCAAAATGTTGAGGGTAGAAAAACGCTGTCAACTTACGCATTTATACTGATATAAACTATCATTCAGGAATAAAACTAAGCCATTTTTAAACAAACTAATGGAATATATCTGATATGGTTTGTTTGTGTCCCCACCCAAATCTCATATTGAATTGTAATCCTCATAATTTCCAATGTCTAGGGAGAGACCTGGTGGGAGGTGATTGGATCCTAGGGGTGGTTCCCCCATGCTGGTCTCCTGATAGTGAGTTCTCACGAGATCTGATAGTTTTATAAGGAGCTCTTTCCCCTTCACTCCTCACTCTTCTCTTTCTTGCTGCCAGGTAAAGAAGGTCCTTGCCTCCCCTTTGTTTTCTGCAATGATTATAAGTTTCCAGAGGCCTCCACAACCATGTAGAACTGTGAGTCAATTAAACCTCTTTCCTTTATAAATTTTCTTTACTGTGAAAATGGACTAATGCAGTATCACTCATAGAACAATAAGAGGTACATCCTCTAAAAGAGCAATTAGAGAATGTACTTCAATACAAATAAAAGTGAATTTAGGGGAACAGAATAGAAAAATTGATAATGGTAAACTTCATCAACAATTAGCTATTTATTTACAAAATTATTAAATTTTTGTGCTTTTAAAATAAAGTAAAACTAAAACTCTAGGAAACAATAACATGAGGGAGGAAGTGTTCATGGGGAGCTAAAACCTTCTCAGGTCCTTATGGCAGGAAAGAAAGAGAACCCAGGTATACATTTTGAAAATTCAAGGGTATTCAGCAACAGAACAGAAGGAGTAATGCTCTTATCCGGTTGGAGTGTATGTTTGTACAACTTTAAAAAGCAAGTTGGGAATATCTAATAGAGTTAAAACCGTACAAACTCTAAAAGCTAGGAATTCCATTTCTAGATGTAGATGCCAGAGAAACTCTCAAAACCTGCACAAGAGATGTGCATGAGAATGTTTGTTGCCACATTGTTTGTGATGCAAAATGTTAGATGCAACCTAAATGTCCCTCAAGGAAGAATGATTAAAAAATTGTGAATGGTTAAACAGATTTGTTCCTACAATGAAATACAGCAAAGAAATTAATAGATTCAATTAGAGTAACATACAAACAGCATCAGTGTAAAAAATGTTGACATAAAACAAATTATAGAATATGTATGAAATAATATAATTGCATAGTTTGAAAAAACAATACAACTCTGTGTTGCTTATTACAGTAAAAGTATAAAAATTGCTTGGGAATTAGAAACACAATACAAGATAGAGTTACCTCTGAGAAGAGAGGAAAGCACATGAAATTAGGGAGACATAGTTGGGTGATTTCAACTGTGTATGTAACATTTTCTTGTTTTATTTTGTGGTTGAATATGAAGCAGTTGAGCAAAATGTTAACATTTGTCCCAATTGGGTGCTGAGAATACAAGTGTTCATTTTCTTGTTCCTTATTCTTCTCTGTATGTTTGAAATATTTCATTGTTTTAATAATTTTTTTTCTTGCTCAGGGGCACCAGGCCCCAACTAAAAATAATATTTAAAAAAGAAAGTGACCCAGAAGCCCAAGAGAAGGAATAATAAGAAAAAACCACACAGGACTAAGCATCACACTATTTCATAAAATCAGGAATGCAGCTGTCTTATTCATTGCCATGTTGATATCATGTCTAACATGTAGTTTGTGCTGCTTAATAAACATTAATTACGGGCTGGGCGCGGTGGCTCAAGCCTGTAATCCTAGCACTTTGGGAGGCCGAGGCGGGTGGATCACGAGGTCAAGAGATCGAGACCGTCCTGGTCAACATGGTGAAACCCCGTCTCTACTAAAACTACAAAAAATTAGCTGGGCATGGTGGTGCGTGCCTGTAATCCCAGCTACTCAGGAGGCTGAGGCAGGAGAATTGCCTGAACCCAGGAGGCGGAGGTTGCGGTGAGCCGAGATCGCGCCATTGCACTCCAGCCTGGGTAATAAGAGCGAAACTCCGTCTAAAAAAAAAAAAAAAAATTAAATAAATAAATAAATAAATAAATATTAATTACATGAATAAATTAGGATGTTTTGGAAGTAAGAGAAATAAAATACACAAGGAGTGGAGGGGAAGAGTGGCCTTTGAACATTTTTGTTTACCTAACAACACTTATTTTTCAAAATACTTTTGAAAAATGATGTGGCACTTGCAAATTTTGGATTGACACCCTCCAAAAAATTATCATTATCTGAATAGTTAAGAAGGCTGTAATTTCCAGCATATTATAACTATTGACATTTAAAAATAAAACCTTTACATTGCCTTTTAAAACATATCCAAAGAAATCTAAATACCATAGTAATTTCATACACATTATCCACTTAAAAAATGGATGTGTTATATCTAAGAAAAAAATTCTATTATCTCAAAAGATATATAAAGATAAATGCCAAAAATGAGGAAAATATATAAGCTCAGCTTTTAAAATGGGGAATTTTACATTATTCTTTTTTGTGCTTCAGGTTTCCCTCAAAGACATTTATATTAATGTAGTAATTTTACTTACAAATCTTAGTTTTTTTACTCCATTATACTTTGCCAACAAAAAGTGTGTGTGTGTGTGTGTGTGGGGGGGGTGGAATTTAATGTTTCAATTCCTTGTGACTAAGTCTTTAAATAATAAAATTTCTTCTGGATTGGTTATCATTATATGTATTAGAAATACTAAGTTAATGAAAAATAGCAAGAATACATTGGAAAGTTTGATAATGATTAAATACGAAAGTAAGATTTTATTGAAAATGTATCTGTTAATATGAATAGGGCGTGTAAAATATTCACCTTTCTCATGTGTTAGTAGATGGAGATACACACTGTTAAAATAAGGCAGAGTTCAACAATGTTATTCCCATTTCGTTTTCATTGATATAAACTGAGAAACCATATTTAGCCAAGTGCAGCCTGTGTCCACAAAAACTATAGGGTCAGTCTGCCTGAGTTCAAATCCCAGCTCTGTCATTTCTTATCTCTCTGACCTTGGACAAGCAATTAACCTTTCTGAGCTTTTTTTTTCATCTGTAAAGAAGGGATTATAATAAAACTTACCTTATGGGAGTCTTGTGAGTATTAAATGGGTTAATGCTTACAAAGGGCTTAAACCTGTCCCTAGCACATAGTAACTTTCTCCAAGTATTTAAGCAAAGTGCTGAATAAGTGGATGGAATAGAAAGAGGTTTGCTGTAGTAGAGTTCCCGGTTGTATTCATGCTTCTGAGTTATTTACAAAAAAAAAAAAATCACATGATGATCTGTTATTATTTTTAACACTATATGAGGTGACAACTAGATTAGGTCTTCCTAAGTTTCCTTTAAAAGCTAAGAATTGAAAACCAGCTGGCGTGAGAAAGAAATTGTTACCCAGTCATCAGGATCATTTCCTTTCTCAGTGCCTGCACTAATGTCCCTGACTTTGCTTGGGGACTCAGAGGTCTTTACACCCCTGGATCATCAGTAAAGTTCTAAATGAGAAAGCGATAAGGCCTTTCTTGCCTTTTTCTGATCCAGCGACAAAGGCAGATTGTAAAATGGATTATTTGTCTGAAGGCAAGGTAACAAGATCGATTATAGGGAGGGGCGCATCTGAAAGTCTGAAATTTTCACATTGACCCCCATAGAACTATGGTTGATTGTGAACCTTGGACATTTTTGTGACTCCCCAGCAGCTAGTACTTCCCTGTTGGAGGTCTACTGATGAGATTCTGACCCTGGGGGTGGCAGCAGCGACATGGGATCCTCTTCAGTCTGGACCAAAGGAAGCAGCTGGAATAACTTAGTTCTGGGAGGGACGAACAGCCATTCCCTTAGCTCACAGGACAGAGCATCTCTGGCAGTCAGCAAATTTGGAGCTGGAGAGCAGCTGGGCTTGTGAGCTGATTTGTGTTTCAGGTGTCACCTTCCAGCATTGCATAAAGCCCAGAGTGCAAAATTCCCTCTACAGCCAAGAACTCATCAGCCTGACCCAAATGCTAGGTTTGAATCACAGATGTGGCTTTGCCTTTATTCACCTATTGATATCAAATTCTCCTATACAAGAACTTCCTCTTTGTATTGGTTGGAAATGGGATTTTTAGCTGTATCCCTACATACACACTTTAAACCTACAAGTGAATTCAAACAGCCAGTTATTTTTTAAATAACCAGTTATTTTTTTAAAATTCCAGATCACAGCTGGCTATTTGCTTTCATGAGATGTATGTGGGTGTGGTGGCACACACACACACACACACACACATAGCCTTTGCCAAGAGGTGCCCACTGGGGCTCTTATTACCCCAGTGACACATGTAGCTTGCTTCTGGCCTCATGTGCTAATACATTTCAAATACCAGTAAAATATCAACTGATTGGGACTGCTCTCAGGTTATCAGTTATATTTTTTGCCCCTATTTTTGGGAAACTGGGAGACGTAAGATGTGCACAGACAATCAGTAAATTTGTTGAAATTATGTGTACTTGGGAGAGCATTTGCCATGCCTCAAATGCTTTATATAATTTTACAAAGGCATCCAGTAATCAAAATCCAAGATTGAGAGAATAGACCATTTCCATAGAAAGAGAGCATGAAAAGAGTTAAAGAAAAGATAAAAGCTATACTTCAAAAGGTCCGACAAGATTATTTATAGAAACAGCATCAGACAATGAGAACTGACAAAATTATTTGCCAATGTTACATGGTCTGGTATCATCAAGGGAACCTTGCATCTGATTAAAAATAATTATTGCTGGCATTAAATCCAGTTGGAATCACCGTGCACGATTTATCTTCTATTTCATGCTGCTGCCATATGCCTGACATTGTGGTACAGAAACATTCTCTTTCATTCTGATAAATAGTACTTTGTAAATATTTAGAGACAGGAGCTCTGGATTGCTGAACAATTCTGACAGGGAACATGTGCTAACGAGCCTGTTATTCGTGTTTCTGACAGAGACTCTCTTTGAGGTGTGGGACCCAAAGTCATTCATGAAGCTGAGATTCCTTTCCCAAAAGTCTTGTTCAGAATTAACGGCAATTGGAAGAGCATGGTTGGGCACTCTAGCATGAGCCAGGCTGCCCAAAGTGCACACATACATCAGTGAGACATTTCGCTGTCTGGCATGTGCTGGATAAGTTGGTAAACTGCTACATTTATTAAGCTGGCTTTCCCTGAAACACTTGATTCAAGAAACTGTACCCAACATGAACTTATTCAGAGATGGGGTCTGTAGAGAGGTAACCAAGTTAAAATGAGGTCCTTAGGACAGATTAGCTGGCTCCCTAGCTAGCATCCACAGTGACAAAGTTTGTAGTTTGATGTCTGTTGTCTCAATCCCTTGTGAGACTACTCTGTTAGCTAGGACTCTGGTACCCTGAATAAACCCCTCTGAGTTTATTTGACTTAAATACTAGGTTGTGCGGGTCCCTGACTCTTCTGGGGATTTGAGTTGGGCTATAGTGCTTATCTTTCTTGATTATGTGTGGGAGTACCATCCCCACAATAAGAATTTTTACAGGAACATTTAAAAAATGTAACTGCAACATTCACTTATCGTTGGAGTCAGTTTGAATGACAAGTCTGCTCTTGTCATTTATGGCTATCTGACATTTCCCCCCAAATAAGGAAACTTGCCAAATTGACATAGTTGATTATATTTCAAGAAGCCTATAGAAAATCGTTCTTGAAAACTTCCAGATTATTTCCAAGGGACTTTTTTTTTTTTTTTTTTTTTTTTTTTTTTTTTTTTTTTTTTTTGAAGAAAAACCACATCTTTCCCAAGGGGATTCTACCCGTTCTGAAGAATGGAGCTTTAAACTTCACAGCTGTCAGGAGGAAGGCTGGGCATCTGAGGATACTGTACATGGAAAAACAAATCAGACTGTTTTTTCTCTGCTTTCATGCCACAACAACAATAAACACAGAACACTTCTGTGACCAAACGTGCATGGTGGTTCCCCCACCAACACGCAAACACTCAGTTCTGCAGTGGACACCAGCTGGGTGTCCTCTAATTCAGGTCCAACACTATCCAGCTGGAGACAGTGTTAGATCCCACAGGTTGAGGGCTTAGTCCTCAAAACTGTCCTCTCCACCTCCGATGCCTGCCGCAAGCCCTAGTGGCAATGCTGTCTGTGTTTCTGACCAACCAGATATAAATCAGGGTTCCCACCACCTCCTCCTCAGGTTTGAATAATTTGCTAGAGTGGCTCTCAAAACTCAGGCAAACATTCACATATGTTTATCAGTGTCTTGCAAAAGATACTTGAAAAGACAAAAATAAATAGGTCAAGAGCTATCTTGGGTGACATTTGGAAGCGTCTGGAGCATGGGAGTTCCTGTCCCTGCGGAGTTGCGGTACACAACCCTTTCACCTGCCTGTAAGCATCCGTGTGTTCAGCTGTTTGAAGGATCTTCTAACCCTGTCCTTAATCTTCAATGCCTCTCCTCTTCCTAGGGGTTGGGAGGCAGAGGTGAAGGTCCCAACCCTCTAATCCTGCCATGGTCTTCCTGGTGACCAGTCCCCATCCTGAAGCCATACCTAGGGGTTTCAATCATGAGTCAACTCATTAGCATAGAAAGCACATCACTCTGGAGATTCTAAGGATTCTAGGAGTTGTATGTCAGGAAACAGAGGTCTGAGACCAACTATAGACTTCACAATATTACAGTCATTTTATGTCTTACCTGTTCATTGTTGGAAATCATTTATTTATCTTGACTACATCTTCCTGAGTATTTGCTATGTGTTATTCATCAAGGTAAAAGAGTTTTTCTGCTCAGCAAAGTCAGAAACTGGTAGCTCTTTGATATAGAAAATGAACTGTGCAAAAAATTAAGCCAATTGTCATGAACAGCAAAGAGCAGGAGGAAGAAAGGGGAGAAAAATGTAAGGCAAAGAAGCAGATTTGTTATTCAAGTGCTCAGAATATCTGCTCTAGGAAGTTAGAGAGCCGGCTTTCCATGTTCTCCTGAAACTATGGACCAGAGCCCAGCGAGGCTATCAGAAAGAGGGAGGAAGGAATGAGAGAGAGGAAGAAGTGGATAGTAAGGGAACGTCCCTAAAGTTTTGAGACACAGAGAAAAAGAGGAAATTATAGGTCTGTGTATATTTTCTTCTGATTAAACATACACAGATAAATACCAAGGTTTTTCTAAATAGTCACAATTCCTATAGCTCAATAGATTTAATGATATTTTAAAATAATGTTTGTGTATATTATGGGCCCATGGGATTTTTAAAATCCCTTATTGGATAAAAAATACTTCACATGGAAAAATTTGGGTCTTATGCCCAATGCACTCAGTTTAACTAGGTTGACATCTCCCTTATGAAAACAATAGAGGACTTAGAAAAGAACAGGCAGCAGTTTTCACCAACTGGTGAGAAGGACAAGTTGTTTAACTCTGAGTTGCAAAAAGAACACGTGCACGAGGACTGCTGTCCAAAGTCATTATTAAGGATGCGTGATTCATTTCTGACTGTGTGTGTGGCACTTTCTAGTTTTAACCACAATGGACCATGAGAGAGGCAGAGGAGCCTGCAGTCACCCTGATTCCCTACGAAGAATGTGGCAAAGTAAGACGTGGATTCTGCAGGAGGAGCAGCCCGTCTCCCATCACTGAGACCTGAAGAGAACATCTCGGGAACAGAGGGTTGATGCACAGTGATAAATGAAACCTGCGGCTCTGGCTGAAATGAATCTGGTAACATGATGAGAGGTATTGGACACTCTCTAGAAACAGAGATGAACAGTTCTTGCTTAGTGCTTCAGGGCCATCTCAAAGATACTGTTGTTAACATGCATCTTTAGTGCTTTTGAGAAGGTACTTGGTACCTAAAGCATCCCGTCTCCTGAGAATGGTAGGTTTCCTCTCTATGTCTTTGCACATGCCTGTATTGGTCAGGGCTCTCTAGAGGGATAGAACTAATCAGATATATGTATATATAAAAGAGCATTTATTGAGGAGAATTGACTCACAAGATCACAAGGTGAAGTTCCACAATAGGCTGTCTGCAGGCTGAGGAGCAAGGAAGCCAGTCCGAGTCCCGAAACCACAGAAGTAGGAAAGTCAACAGGGCAACCTTTAGTCTGTAGCCGACGGCCTGAGAGCCCCTGGCAAACAACTGGTATAAGAGCAAGACTCCAAAAGCTAAAGAACTTGGAATCTGACGTTCGAGGGCAGGAAGCATCTGGCGCAGGAGAAAGATGAAGGTTGGAAAACCCAGCAAGTCAGCTTCTTCCACCTTCTTCTGCCTGGTTTTTTTCTAGCTATGCTGGAAGCCGACTGGATGATGTCCACCCATCCACAGACTGGGTCCTCCTCTCCTGATCCACGACTCAAATGTTAATCTTCTCCAGCAACAGCCAGGCACACCCAGAAACAACATTCTGCATCCTTCAGTCCAATCAAGTTAACACTCAATATTTACCTTCACAATGCCATTAAAATGTTGCCTTCTCGCTTCCTTCTATCTTTCTCAATCTCATTGAAACTTCAATGATTCTATTAAATGTCATTCTTGCCCCATGAAATTTCTTGACATACCTAGGCAGTGGTGATTTATGTCATCCATAAAATTTAGTGTTTATATTTCCTAGCCGATATGAATTTTGATCTACTATGATACTAGGTTGGTAAGAAAAACAAAAACAAAAAAACCCATCCCTAAATAATGGCCTCCAGTATTAAGAGATACCATCTCTTTCTTTCTCTCTCTCTCTCTCTCTCTTTCTTTCTTTTCTTTTTTTTTTTTTTTTTTTTTTTTTTTTTTTTTTTCCTTTTTTTTTTTTTTTTTTTTTTTTTGGTCTCTCCCTGCTGCCCAGGCTGGAGTGCAGTGGTACAACATCTATTCACTGCAGCCTCTGTCTCCTGGGTTCAAGTGATTCTCTTGCCTCAGCTTCCTGAGTAGCTGGGGTTACAAGCATGCGCCATCACACTCAGCTAGTTTTTTGTATTTTTAGTAGAGACAGGGTTTCACCATGTTGGCCAGGCTACTCACGAACTTCTGGCCTCAAGTGATCCATCGCCTTGGCCTCCCAAAGTGTGGGGATTACAGGAACGAGCCACTATGCCCGACCCACTTTATTTTTCTATATCAAACTTAAAGACTCAGAAGCCCTGCTTGACAGGATGGAAAACATCAGTCTCAGCTCTTTTTAGGGCTTCCCACCACGACTGTTAAATAAAGGCACTGGGGGTCAATTCAGTAAAGTCTTGGCCTTTTGTCTTCACTGGGTACTGCTGAGATGCTCTTTGTCCAAGCCGATGTGGTCCTTTGATAGCAGTCAGCCATCTCAAAAGGCTGGAGACTAGCAACCCAGACAGAGACTTCCCTAAGAACACCACTTGGCTGGGCATGGTGGCTCACGCCTGTAATCCCAGCGCTTTGGGAAGACAAGGCAGGAGGATCACGAGGTCAAGAGATGGAGACCATCCTGGCCAACATGATAAAACCCCATCTCTACTAAAAAATACAAAAATTAGCTAGCATGGTGGCGCACACCTGTAGTCCCACGTACTCGGGAGGCTGAGGCAGAAGAACTGCTCGAACCTGGGAGACGGAGATTGCAGTGAGCCAAGATTGTGCCACTGCACTCCAACCTGGCACCTGGCAACAGAGCAAGACTCTGTCTCAAAAAAAAAAGAGAACAGCACTCTTCCACTCTGCCATTTTCCTCTTGGGTTGGCAAGCTCCATAGAATGCTATAAGGGTAAAGTCTTGAAAACCTTGGAATCCGAAAAGCTCAACCCTAATCTAGTCTCAAAGACTCTTCTGCACTGTGGCTCTCATCTTGTATAATTTCCACTCCTCACACTTTAAATTCTTCCCAGTAAACCGTCCTCTTCTGATGAATCCTTAGTGACTGTCTTTCAACGAGTCTTTGGAAATATATCCTGAGGATGGGATGGGAGCAGGCCTGCTGACACTGGCCAGTTTTCTTTTACTACTCATCCAGCTATACTCTCATTTGGTATTCACCATCTAGAACTTGATAGTTATTGCTCAGTAGCTTTTCAACTTCAGTGTCTCCTCTGCCCCACTAGTTCTAAGTTTCTGCAGATGTTGACCATACGTCAAAAGTCTTGATATTCCCTGCAGTGCCAGGCAGACAATGATTTATTTTTATTGACAGATAAAATCAGTTAGCTAGGTTTTTCCATTTTATTATTTCAGCCGATTGTGCCCTTTTTCTCTTTGCTGAAACTGCCAGCAAGTGAGGTTTTCTTGTAGGGCTTTTTTTTTTTTTTTTTTTNTTTTTTTTTTTTTTTTTTTTTTTTTTTTTTTTTTTTTTTTTTTTTTTTTTTTTTTTTTTTAGGAGAAAGATTCATTGTAACTTATAATATTTATAGAACTTGGTTCAAACATAATTACTTCTTTGAAACTTTCCCTGATTTCTCTAAATATGAGTAATATTTCTTTTCTACACCCCCCCATAAAATATTTTAGCCCCTTTTCTTTTTTTCTCAGCCCTAAGTATTGTAGAGGTGAGAGAGAAGTGGCTGAGAGCACAGATTCTGGAGCCAAATTACTTGAATCAAAAATCTGGCTGTGCTCCTTCCTAGGCTTGCAACTTTGCACAGGTTTCCTCATTTGGAAAAAAGTGATTACAATAGTACTTATCTCATGTAAGAATTATACGAGTTTATATACAGAAAGTACTTGAGGCCAAGTAGATATTCAAAATACTGTAACTATTAATATATGCTGATTTGCCTAATGGCAATTTATTGTTAATTTAGACATTCCTAATCATAATAGCAAAATGACAATAACTTGGAGTAAATGGAAGAAAAAGAGATGTATATTAATAAAAAATGAATTTTTAGAATAAGTCACTGACAGAACTAAAATAATGACGTTTCCTATACAAGGCCCTTTGATGATCTGCTTTAAACAGAAGAAAATAATCTCTAGTTAGTGTATCAGTTTTTATAAAGGGTGCTTCTAAGGTACCTGAGTGTTGAAAACAATATGTTCCTTTCAGCATGTTAGAGACTTAATCTACTTTAAACATTGCATACTAGATATATGCACAATGTTTTGCACACCAAATAAATATGGGTGCAGTTGTCCGTTTATCAAAAAAGTCACTGTATTATTCTAAATATACCCAGTTACATGATGTCTAAAGGGTCACAAATGCTAACCTGGCCCAAATCAATGAAGTTTTCAACATTGTAATCATTTATCTGAATATGGCAAGTACAAATGACCTAGGATATTTCTATGAACTGAGTTGGGCCCATATTTTGTTTTGCAAAGGATGGTAGAGATGTGGCTTACTTTGAGATGCAGGTTTGTTTGCAGGCAGTTTATTGGGAGTACTCTGAGGAACTGTATCTTTCGGGACATGAAGGAAGCAGCACTGGGCAGAGGGAGATGAACAATAATCCAGTTGCTACAGAGGTCTCTTTTGATCCCATAGGAAGCTCTGGAGATTGGGTCGCCCTTCAGAATTACGCAAATCGAAGAAAGGGTCTGAGCCTTTGTGTAAGCACCACTACTCACATCCACACCCGTACCCATGTTCCCTCTCCACCCCATGCATCGACCAGCCTGGGGAGGGAGAGGGCATCACAAACTGGGCGAAATAGCTCCCTTCAGCTCTTGACGGTTCTTAAAGGGTAACTTTCCTGGGATCTTTCAGCAGCCAACACTGCAGGAAGCTGAGGGAATGAGAGTCTAGATTCTAAAAGCAGGATTTGGGTGCCATACCATAGCATCCACTATACCACATGAAAGAGGAAAAATTCATACGACTTAACTTTACCCTTCTGCTTTGCTGTATCACAAGCAAGTGCTATAGATTCTACTACCGATGCTCCTTCACTTAACAATGGGGTTACATCCCCATAAACCCATAAGTTGAAAATGTTGTAAGTTGAAAATGCATTTAATACACCTAACCCATTGAACACCATAGCTCAGCCTACCTTAAACATTCTCAGGACACTTACATTAGCCTATGGTTAGGCAAAATCCTCTCACACAAAACTTATTTTATAATGAAATGAGAAGTACCTCATGTAATTCATTGAACACTGTACTGAAAGTGAAAAACAGAAAGGTTGTATGGGTACTCCAAGTATAGTTTCTACTGAAGATGTATCTTTTAGGCACAATGGTAAAATAAAAAAATTTTAAATTGAACTATGGTAAGTCGGGGTCATCACCATCTGTAGAGGATCCTAATTTCAGGGCTGAACAAGCTAGCTGTGGACTTGTTCACAGCACCAGGGTTCTTCTGTGGAAATTGGAAGTCCTATATGAGAAGTAGCCATAACGGGAGAAAAGAGTTACCTAGATCTGTTTTAAATTGAATATCCATGAACAGCCCCTTAACAAGGCTTATACCACTTTAATAAAACAGGTTCCCACCCCTTGTGATTTTTCCCCTAGCGCAAAAAGAATAGCTCATTCACATCTTGCCTATTGCATTTATTTTCATTCTCCCCGGGCAAGAAAGGGGAATCAATCTGGCAATTATGTGGACAATGAAACTCATAGGATTTTCTTCCTCACCATCATACCTGTACTGAAAATGAGAAATTAGGATTCTGCCTCAGTACTGGAACTTGTACATACCTTGCTCCTTCATGGTGTCATAATACAGTACATTTGTTTCAAATCTGATTAAAACTCAGGAGTAAAAAATGCATATTAACTGATCCATGCATTTAGGTGAATAATAATTTTGAGTCCCTAGATTGATTTTTCTGGGGAAGCCAATAAAGTGAGAAATCTTGCATTATTTATCACTGATCAACCAATGTAGTGTTTAAGGCCGTTGAACTGGTGTGCATTCTGTCTCCCCAGGGAAAGTAGCAGGCTTATTTAAGAGAGATCAGATTTTTTTTACACAGTATCAGATTTGTACTCCAAGTCTTTCAAAACTTGACAGAAGGGTCATCAGAGCTGTCTTCTTGCTTGTCAGGTGAGTAGACCTGTGTACAAGGAAAGACAATTCCTCTGTAACCTTAGAAGACAAGAGACCCAAATGAAACCAAGTGTATTTTTACCAATCAGATGAGTCATTTTTCACACGAGGTTAATTATCGTTAATGACTTTAATTAAGGAGTCGTGTGAAGTATTTATCTTGAAAAATGTGGATCCATGTGGTTTTGGCTATTGAATTTAGCTCTCTGCTGTGATAGCACTCTTCAAAATACCCTATTAAGGTTAAATCTCTTTGGTACTATATGCTAGGGTTGTGAAGCCTCAGGACATATTTTACAGCGACAGGGGCTAGGTTTAGCCTGGCATTTAACTAACTGCGGAGCTAGAATTATTCTTGTTCACTTGAGGCCTCCAGCTTGGAATTTGCAAGATAAATGAGTCTGTTGCATCTATTCTCTAGCAATTAACTGATAATTGGGATGTTTAATCAGAAAACTGACTTGAAGGACGTTAGCCTGATTAGACGCTGTTGGTGTGAAAAAGAGGCTCTTCTCCTCGTTCATCTCATTCACTTGCTACATCAACACCCTAGCTCCAGATCAAACCCAAATCTAGCTTGTCAATGAATATCTAACAAATGGGCACATACAAAAATGCTTTCTGGAAACTTAATAGATTTAGAAGCCAATCTTCTTCAAAATACTTGAGTCACTGATATTTATTCTACAGTTACTTATAGTTCATCGACTTGGTGCAAGGAAGGTGTTTTTATGTACGTAAACATGAATAATGTAGCTTTTGAATTCAAGATGCGTAGGTCAACCTGTTTTACTCAAACTAGAGTATAAATCAAGGTAAATAACACCCTCAGTTTCTTCTCTGAAAATCAGATAACCACTCAACTTGATCTGTACTGTGAAGACACAATGGACAAGCAAGGTTTTGTGGTTTGTCCCAAAATAATCAAGACTACACCTGTTTTAGTCAGGGTTCTCTAGAGGGTCAGAACTAATAGGATAGATAGATATATACAACGGGGAGTTTACTAAGTATTAATTCTCATGATCTCAAGGTGCCACAATAGGCTATCTGCAAGCTGAGGAGCAAGGAGAGTCAGTCTGAGTCTTAAAACTGAAGAATTTGGAGTCTGATGTTCAAGGGCGGGAAGCATCCAGCATGGGAGAAAGATGTAGGCTGGGAGACTAGGCCAGTCTCTTTTTTTTACATTTTTCTGCCTGTTTATATGCTAGCCATGCTGTCAGCTGATTAGATGGTGCCCACCCAGATTAAGGATGGTTCTGCCTTTCCCAGCCCACCGAGTCAAATGTTAATCTCCTTTGGCAGCACCCTCACAGACACGCCCAGGATCAATACTTTGCATCCTTCAATCCAATCAAGTTGACACTCCATATTAACTGTCATAACACCCATGTTAGCAAAAGTCAATAGTTTAAGTCTAGGATGCCTGGACCACACCTTGGCTGTGCTAAATCAGAATATCTGAGCATGGGACTTTTGCATCGGTTTTTGAAGCAGCTTAGATGATTTTAACATGTTAACAAATGCTGACATAAGCAAATGAAATTTTATTTAACTTTAAAGGTATGAATTCAGAGCTGCAGCATGAAGATAGTGGATCCTAGTAGTCTGTAAGGCCCTAATAAATATAGGCATATGTATAAAGCGATAAAATGGAAGGTGGGAACACAGAAGCAAAAAAACCAACATCCGGCCATCTGAATCTGGTCCTGCAGTTGTCTTTTCACTCATGAATACATGACTTTACCTGCCAGCAGAAACAGCTGAATGAGGATGGCCTCTGCCTCCCATCTGCCTTCCAATCAAGCAAGTATCATTTAACAACTTTTCACCTCTGCAGAATAGGAAGACACCATAAAAGAGGGGTTGAAATGGGGTTGAGCTGTACAGCCTAAATATCCCTCACTGACTGCCAGCATAGCCAGGCGATTTGGCTGGTTATTTATTCTTGGCCTCCTTGAAGATTTTCACCCGACCCACCCAAATCTTGGTGTCCCAGGGTTCTATCCTCAGCCTGTGGTTTTTCTTGCCCAACATGCTAATGTATGTGATCTCCATACTTGGAGACTCATATCTGGGAGATCACTTCCATTGTCTTGGTCTCAACTACAGTCTAACTCAATATCTGTAGTTAATACCTCTCCCCTGAACTTCAAAATTAATATATTCAACTCTCTGCGAGACAGCCTCACTTAGATATTCCAGATAATGTGAAGTCAACCTATCACTAAGGCTGTACTTGTTTCTCTTCTTATTGCTATTCCAGTTGCTATGAATATCACTGTCATCCACCAGGGACCCAGGCTGCATTCCTCAACTATATATTGAGTTCCTTCCTTTGCCTCATCTCCCGTATTCACTCTCTAGGCATTACCTGTTTTGTCTCCTAAATCTTATTCATTTTGTCCTCTCCAGCCTTGCTACCACTGTCCTAGTTTGATCCCCCATTGTTTCTTTCCTAGATTTCTGCAAAAGCTTCCTAGTTGATTTTCCTAGATCCAGTCTTCAGCTCAACTCTGTCTTCTGTATAGTTGACAATGATGGTATTATACACAAGCTTGATTACATCCGCTCCCTGCTCAAACCTGTTTCATGGTTCTTCAATGCCTGTTGCAATGGCCTTGAATTCTGGCTGCACATTAAAATCTATGTAGAGTTTATTATAAGGCATATCTTGGGAGCTTAAAACTATCGATACCTAACCCCCACTTCAGACCAATTGAATCAAAGTCCCTAGGGTTAGGATTTAGGAATCAATATTTTTAAGATGCTCCCTAAGTGATCTTAATATGTGGTTAGTGCATATGAGGCCCAATTCTGTTTCGGTTGTCTATTGCTATGCAAGAAAACTTTGTGCAAAAACTCAGTGGCTTTAAAAAAAATCATCATTTTATTATATATCACAATTTTGTGGGTTGCAAATTCAAAGAGGACTTGTCTGAGCAAGCAATTGAACAAGTCAACAAATCAACATTTTAGCAAGCTCCTCAGGTAATCCCTATCCACACTGAAGTTTGAGAATCACTGACCTATAGGTCAACATCTAACATGCTTAAGGTATCTGAGGTGTTGTTTTATCTGGCGCCTGCCACACCTCGCCAGCTTTAACTATCTTCGTTTTTCCCCTGGACTTTAAGATTCAGGAACACTAACTCAGTTTCCTGCACCTTATTCTCCATGCTTTCGTTCCTTGCTCTCTCTGCCTGTATTAGACACTGACAAAGAAAATGTGGTAAACTTCAAGACATAGCAATTGAAACCAAAATTAAACAGAGAGATGAAAGACTAAAAAAGAAGAGCAGAGCATCAGTGAGTTGTGGGACAACCTCAGGTGGCCTAATATATTTGTTTTAGAGTCCAAGAAGGTGAGAAAAGGAAAAATGAGTAAAAGTATATATATATATATATATATATATATATATATATATTTGAAGAAAATGACCATAATGTTTCCCATTTGCTGCAAACTATAATCCTACAGTTTCAAGAAGCTCAGTAAACCACACAAAGTGAGGAAAACAACACTGAGGACATAATCAAACTGTTTAAAACTAGTGATAAGGAGAAAGTCTTAAAAGTGGCCAGCGTAGAAAGATACATTATTTTCAGAAAAACACAGGTTAAAATTCGCATTTAGTCAAGCAAACAGTGTAAGCCAGGCAACAGTGGAGCAACATCTTTGAAATATTAAAAGTTAAAAAAAAAATTCTGCAATTCTAAAATGGGGTAATTCAAAAATATTTATCAAAACCAAAGACTTTTGAACATACAAAAGCTAAAAGAATCCATCACCAGCAAACCTGCATTTCTGTGACATTAAAGAAAGTCTTTAGGTGGAGGAAATTAGTCCACCAAGTATCAGACGGAAATCTGAACACACAGATAAAAGTGTGAGGCACAGCTGTAAATATAGCAAATATTTTTCTTTTTTTTAGTCATTTTAAAAAAAGTGACCATCTAAAACCAAAATAGTAACAATGTGTTGTGAGGTTTATAACATGTAGAAGCAAAATGTATGAGAACAATACCCAAAGGCCTGGAGGAGGGAAATGAAAGTGTACTGATACAAGGTTCTTGTGCTACCTGTGAAATGGAATAACATCACTTGAAGGTAGACTGTGATGAATTAAAGATATATTCTATAACCCCTGAAGCAACCACTAATATAAAAACTGAAAAGGTTATAACTGATAAGCCAACGAAGAAGGAGAAGAAGGAGGAGGACGTGGAGGAAGAGAAAGAGGAGGAAGAAGAGGAGGAGGAAGAAGAGGAGGAGGAGGACGTGGAGGAGGAGGAAGAAGAGGAAAGTGAGCATAAATACTGGAAGGAAGAGATAAAACTTATGTTTATCTGCAGACAACATGATTGTGTATGGAGAAAATTCTACCAAATCTACAAAACAAAACAAAACAAAACAATAACCTACGGTGGTATATGAGGTAAATAATTTAAAAATCAGTTCTATTTATTTGTTTTTGTTTTTTTTTTAAATTTTTTAAATTGCATTTTAGGTTTTGGGGTACATGTGAAGAACATGCAAGACTGTTGCATAG
>NW_016107875.1:65822-99631 GCF_001604975.1 Cebus imitator | reverse complement strand
TTTTAGTGCTCCCCTCCCTGTGTCCATGTGTTCTCATTGTTCAACACCCACCTATGAGTGAGAACATGCGGTGTTTGATTTTCTGCTCTTGTGTCAGTTTGCTGAGAATGATGGTTTCCAGGTTCATCCATGTCCCTACAAAGGACACAAACTCATCTATTTCTTTATACTAACAGTAGACACATAAATTTAAAGACAGTGCTATTTACAATAGCATCAAAGATATAAAATATTTGAGGCTACATTTGACCAAATATATGCAGGACTTTTATACTAAAACTAAAAGTATTATTGAGAGAAATTAACGAAGACCTAAATAAGTGGAGAGAGATACTGTGTTCCTGGAGCAAAACAGTCAATGTTGTTCATCTATCAACTCTCCTCAAGTTCATGTATAGATTTAATGCAATCCCAATCAAAATTCCAGCCGGTTTTTGAAGAAATTCACAGGCTGATTCTAGAATTCTGGAAGATCTTGAATGACCAAAGAAACTTTGAAAAAGATGCTACCTTTTCAAGAAGCTTCCTAGTCACAATGCTGTTACTAAGCCATAAGCCACATTTTGGATAGCAAGATAATACTGCATGGATGTAACTAGATTTGTATGTATTAACATATATCTTAAAATAGTAGAAGGGAAAAAAAGTTTCCAAAAGATTTGTACAGTATGATAGCTTTGGTGTAGAAATGTAAAAACACAAAGCAGTACCGTACATGGTTCATGAATACAAATTTAAGAAGAAAAAATATCAAAAATGTAGACATAGAGCTCAAACAACAGGAAAGATTGATTGTAGGAGGAGAGAAAAAGGAATAAATAATGCTGAAGAGGGAAACAATTTGCACTTTAACCATAATTATCTATTTTATTTATATTAAAAAGCTCTGATGGCAAAACCTATAAGAGTAACATTTGTTACTTCTGTTGGATGTGTAGACAGAATTTTATAGGATTATGTAAAACTCTGACATATTTTAAACTTATAAAACAAATGCCAAAGGAAATTCATTTTCCTTTCCAATGTATTACACATTCCAACTTCTATAATACTAATAGTGCCAGATCCAATGTATTACACAGTTCAACTTCTATTCCACCTGTTATAAATCCAGCCTATTACACAGTTCAACTTCTATAATACTAATAGTGCCGGAAACCTCCACACCCACTGTGAAGGTGGTATGTTGCCACTGGGCCTTGAAGACAGCCTCACCAAAGCCTCACCAAATATAAGGTAGCATCTCCTTTTGATCATGCATAATGTCTTGGTAGAGACCCTAGCACACTCTAATTTTTATGCCTCAGCCTTCCTAAGTGAATGCCACTCTGCAGTGGTGTTTTCTTTCTTTAGTCATCAGCTTGTGCCCTAGTGTAGTCGAAATTTATGGACTATATATGTACATGACTGATGCAATCTGATTATAATATAGTATTTTGCATGTAGGTGGCAATGCTATGCTTGAAATGCGAGCACGGGAATAGCTGTAGCCATATAATTTTAAAGAGTGGAATACTTGAGGCTGGTCACCTATGGTATGACAACTCAGTGCAGCCTTCATGCCTGACTACTCTCTTTCAAAGACAGGTCAACATTACCTGGCTCCCTGAACGGGAAGAGCTGCAGAGCAGTTTAAGGAATGAGGATAGTCACCTAGTTTGTATTACTATTGTTGCAGCTCCTGAGACCTTTTACATTCAGGCTGTTTCTTCCCTCAAATGAATAAAGAAGGATCCAACTTCCCAGGAACCCATAGGCCATCAGAACAACTCCTTCCTCATAGCCAGATTGCACTGAGTCTGCCTGAATAGGTAAGAAACTTTAGCCCTTTAATTTTATATGAATCTCTTTTCTTCCCCCAACTCAGTAATGGGAGGACAGCGAGTGCAATTAAAGTGTGCTTGTTTTTGATGTCTAGTCTGAGTCTATGCTTTTGTGTAGAATAAAATGGTCACACTTCACTTCTGGAATTAGAAAATGGATTTTAATCATACTGGGAGATTTAGTTGGGTGCAGGGCTCCCCTCAGCTGTGTTGAGTGAGCCTCAGCTTGTGATCCAGCCTTCTGCTTACTCACCCAGCCACTGTGACCAGTGTCAAGCCCAGCATCTGCAGTCTGGGCCCTGGCAGGTCCACAGAGGTGCCCCTCTAGAAATGGAACTTGGCCCTTGTCCCTCTAGGCACCTGTGAAGGTGGGAATCCGTTGCACTCATTGTTGGGGAAACTGGAATGATGCCACTGTACTTTGAGGCCAGAGATCTTGTCACCACTCTGGGAAAAAGAGAAGAATGCTCTTCTGTATTTTGCTCAGACAGGGGGGCAGGGAAATATAAGGAAGTGTTCTCAGGAAGGGTTATTGAGCCTCAGAGTGCTACAGTGCTTCATATACAGCCACTCAGTTTCACATAACTAAGCTTTGTTTCTACAACGACAAGTGCTGTCACCTGCACTAGGTCAGGATGACTCTGGTATCACCTGTGGACCATTTCTGAATGGTCCATACTGAAACCCCATACTGGTTTCCTGGGCCAGACTCCTTGTTCCCTGTGATAACTTTTCTCTGAAGACTTGAATGTCCTTCTGCCTCCCGTTGAGACCTAGCCACCCCATCAGACATGGCTGCAATTCCCAATAGTGGTGGACAGGATTAAGTCCTTTGTTTTCCCCAGGAAGCTTCAGTCCCCTTGTAAGTTAGTGGAAGGGAGAGCAAATGTCAAGGGGAGGAGCAGAGTCCAGTCCTACTTAACAGACGCCTCAAGGGCTGGTTACTACCTCATGGAGACTCTGTCGTCAGCAGGTTACCTCTTGTTTCCCTTCAGTTTCCATTTGATTCTCACATGAACTCTGTGAACTGGATAGTATTGAGATATTCCAGTCAGGACTCAGCGAATTATAAGTGAAATAGTCATTTACAGAAGAGAGTAATTAGAGAAGGTAAAATTAGCCACATTTTAAAAAAGAAAGATTTTGAAATTAACTGTGAAGAGTGGCATTTTAAGTTCAGAGTATTTAAGGAGGGCTAATAGCCCAAGCAAATAATTCAAAGACAGAATGAGCTTGTTACACATCGGGAGAGAATGGAGAGACAGGCCCCCTGGAACAGAACTTGTGATGGTCCAGATTCAGCTAAGTGGGGTGAGGCCTGTCTCCAGGGGTATCCAAAGTGAAGGAAGTGAGGTAAGGGAGGTTGTTAAGCAAAGACAGAAAGATCTCCTAGTGTAAAAAGTCTGTGGGCTGATGACAAGACCAAGAGAATGAGAGGGGAGAAAAATCTTGGGGACAATGGGTTGGAAGTTACCACAGTAACTCAAGCAAGAAAGGCCCCATCTAGGGTGGGAACAAAAAAGGAAGAACAAATCTTAGGCATTTCAGAATAATAGGCCACAGTAACAGACAGGTTAATGAGGATGTAAGAGTCTAAAGTGTGTAGGATATGAACCTGTTATAAATGGGACTGTTGAAAAGAGGAGCCATTTTGGAAGGAAAGACCAATTATCTTTGGGACATGTTACACTTGAAGCAACAGGACAGTTTGAAATACAACCAAAGATAAATTTTTAAAGAAATGTGTTTGTTAATTATGAAGCTGGAGTTGAACTCTTGAGATGAGCAATTTAAGATTGAGTTTCTATGTTATAAAGTAGCCCTGCAATATCAGATTTTCCATGGGTAGACCTGGGTGAAGTGGTCTCAGGAATTTGGAATAAGAGAACAGTCACTAGGCTAACATTCTGTACTGTGGGATGATCATGTGGAATGTCACAGACCAGAAGACGAAGCGCTACCATGGAGGGAAGTAGCCTATCCATTTTTTATTCAGCCATATCACATAAGAATCAGAAGTATGGCTACCACAGGTAAAAAAAGATCAGGCTTCTGAGGTCTCCAGGGTTTTGACTATTATTTCAGTAAAAGACAGAGTTTAACTAAAATCCCTAAATATTGATGGGGAAACTTGGTCTAGAAGTTAGAGTTGATTCAGTAACATAATGAGAAAAATTGCTATTCTAAGCTCAACTGTGTTCTGGAAAACCCTTTTGACTTGCTGGGTATCTTGTAGGTTTTAATCATGCTAAGGTAATCCTGGAGCTTTAGAAATGTGAGTGACTGAATATTAAAGGCAGTGTTGGGTTTGGCATGCTGGATCATCTGGAGTATGAGGCAGTGATGAGCCCAGGGGTGGGGCCAGTCTGAAGTATCTCTGCACAGAATGGTAAGTGTGAAATCTTGTTGGATGAGAGGTCAGCTGGGATGTCTAATGTTCAACTTAAAATTGCTTGAAGTATTTAAAATATGTTCTCTTTTGAGTAGACAAAAAAAATTAAAGACAAATTAAAATATATACACCATAAAAGAAAAAAATCAATAAATTTGACTTCATCAAAGTTAAAAACCTTTGCTCATCCAGAAACAACGTTAAGGAAATGAATAGACAAGCCACAGAGCAGGAGAAAATGTTTGCTGAATATATACCTGAGAGAGGGCTTTTATCCACAATGCATAAAGAGCTCTCATAAATTATGTGAGGATAAAACAGTATGTAAAACAATGTGGTAAAACAGGCAAGAGACTTAACCAATGCTTCACCAAAATAAGATGTATGAATGGCAGATAAGCACATGAAATGATGATGTTCAACATGAAGTCATAGGGGAAGTGCAAATTAAAACCTCAGTGAGATACCATTACTGTCCGCTAGAACATCTAGCAGTAAACAGACTGCTAATTCTAAGTGCGGGTGTGGACGTAGAGGAAGTAGCATTCTCATGTCGTGCTGGTGGAATTCTAAACTAGTACAATGATTCTGAAAAGCAGTATGGCGGTTTTATGAAATTAATCATACGTAACACATGGCCCAACAATTCCCAATCCTGGGTATTTTTTCCAAAGGAAACAGCATATGCATCCACACAGACTTTTAAATCAGTATACATAGCAGATTTAGCCATAATAGACAGACAACTTGGTAACACCAGATGTCCACCAACAGGTGAGTGGTTAAACATTTTGCAGTAGAGTCATACAACGGGATACTATTCAGAGGGGAAAAATACTTAAGTACTGATACTTCACAACAACACAGCTGAATCTCAAAAACTTTATGTAGAACAAAAGAAGCCTGACATTAAAAAATAAATACGATATGATTTGATTTATATAAAATTCTAAAACAGACAAAACTAATCTATAAAGACAGAAAGCAGACCACTGGTTGTCTGGGACTAGGGGTGGGGTGGGATATAAATTGACCAAGGGGCCAAGGGAACTTTATAGTATGATGGAAGTGTTCTATATCTTAATTATGGTGGTGGCTACATAATAACTATGTGAGTAAAACCTCAGCGAGCTATACTCTCAGAAGGGATGCATTTGACTATGTTTAAGTGATACCTCTATCAACTTGATTTTTAAACTCATCTTTTTTTACCCCAAATATTCCAAAGTACCTTCCACATATAAAGCCTTGTAAATGTTTTTGGAAATTGAAATATTTACATCAGGGTTCATGCGGTGTTGAATAAAATAACACATTTGAATTAGTGAGCGCAACCCGAAATTGAATGATTTCAGCAAAGTCAGCTCCTTGAGCCCGCAGTAGAACTGAGAAGACAAACTTGCACTCTCCCGTGTCCTTTCACCACCACTTTCCCTGAAAGTTACAGCAAGCTCAGGGTGGAGGAGATTTGAGCCTCTACAAAACACAGAATACGGATGCAAGCCAAACTTATCTAGATCTCAAGGGGCAGGAAGATCCCAGCTGCCATGTGGGTTATATTAAGAATAACCTCTGCTGGGTCATTCCGATAGGGCTTGCTGGGTTTGGATACATATTTGAAAGCTTTGTATGGAAGCTTGAAGAATTTGGACAAACTCTCGGTGCTTTTTAATATTTACTCACCAATGAGATCCAGTGATGATGTTTAGTTCAGTCATTAAATTTTTTTTCCTGCCCTTGGTAAAGGCTTCTGAAACCAGTCTTTTCTCCCCTTCTTCCTTCCTCTCCCTTTCTTTTTCCTTCTTTCTCTTTCTCCCTTTCCCTTTCCCTCTTCCTCTTTTTCCCTTTCTCTTCCTTTTCCTCTGTGCCTGTTTTCTTCTTACTTTCTGCTTCTCTATACCTTTTCTACCTTTATTTAGGTAAATATTATTTTATGCAACACATTTGTCCTTCTGGTAAAAAGACCAGTAATCATGTAAAATAAAACAAAGAAGGATTCTACAGTATTAAGCATTATTTTTGTTTGCCCCCCAAAAGAGTGAAAGCTGGACTTCAAACAAATTATTTAAATGGTAGCACTCATGAGGGTGGCTTGGATCCAGACTTTGCTGAGTTATTACCTGAAAAAATAAATATAAAAACTGACCAAAGGTCTAGCTAATTTATGAATGAGAGCCTTGAATTAATTCACACAACACAGCTGTCCTCACGCTGTCCTCCTGTCCCTACTTGTAAGTGTGTAGCATTTCTTAGTAAATAGCAACAAATCACGTTAGTCCAAACACAAGGGCCCAGCAGACTCGCCTACCAGGGGGCAGAGGACGATAAGGGTTATTTCTATGTTTCTTGTGTTGGGATTTTTTAAAAAGTCTGAACTTGGTAAAACTGAAAACACATAATCAATTTCGAGACAGACGTAAAATCTTCTCTGCAATTTTCTCTCAAGAGAGGATAAAAATAAGCAGCCTCCAGTGCAAGAAATAACCGTGGTTCCAAGGAAAGCTCCGATTCTCGGTTTGCCTTCTCCAGCCGTTCGAGCGCTCCAGAGCAGTGCACGGTTATGGAGAAAAAACCTTTGTGAACTTGTTCTCAAAGGGCTATTTTGGGGAAAGTGTAATTGAAAAAAAATCACGGCCAGTTGGTTTAGAATTCGCTCATGTAAAATGCATGTGTGTTTGCCTTCCACAATGCACAAAGGGTGCCTGTTATAAGCTTCCCTTGTACCAGTGAGGAGGGTTGGTCTACTGGCACATGTATCAAGGGATTTCTCAGATTAAGTACTTTTTGTCTGTGAAATCTTTTGCAGATGGTGAAGGTATTTTAGTTTACTCTGGTGTCCTCCAGGTTTGTATATTTAAAAAAAAAAATTGAACCTATGAGTTGTTGCAATGCTAGGATCTAATTAGACATGCTGTGCAGATATGGCTTTGGCAAGAAACCATAACATCCAGCTAATGTCAACAACCTTTATTTAAGAATAAAGAAAGATGTCCCAAATAATCTAATGGATTTTGGCAGGAATCAGGTGAAGAAAAAAGGATGGAAGGGAGGCCGAAAGAGGGAGGGAGGGAGGGATGAAGGAAGAAAGGAAGGAAGGAAGAGGGAGGGAGGAAGTCAATGAGGCAGGGAAGAGAGAATGAAGGGAGGTAATGAATGAGGGAGGGAAGGAGGGAGGAAGGAAGGAGGGAGGCAGGGAGGGAAGGAAAGTAGAAAGGAAGGAAGGAAGGAGGGAGGGAGGGAAGGAAAAGAGGAAGGGAGGATAGGGAGGAAGGAAGGGAGAGAGGGAGGGAAGGAGGAAGGAAGGAAGGAAGTTCCTCTCACATTGAAAAATAGAAATTTTATTGGAGAATGAAATGCATTCATCTGTCCCCAGAAGCATCCATTTTCAGCACATGGATTGCTATTTCTGGATTGGATGCCAGCTGTGTGCCATACATACTGTTGATGAGAAAAGATTCTGCTTTGAAACCTAAGGTTGGTGTCATATTACCAGAAGATCAACAAACCTGGAAGGCTAAGGGTGTCATTTATTGTAAAAGACTGGATGAGCCATGGAGGGAAAAGTGAGCTCCCTAGCCCGCAACACTCGGTCACGTGAAGGAAAGCAGTCGATCCACATTCTCACCAGAGACTTGATACCTACAGCATCCACCATGGTAAAACTTTAAGATAACAGTGATGTAGAACATGTGGCTGAAACACTCTTTCCATTTCAGTGCAAGCTTCTAGAGGGTAGGGCACAAGCCTTTGTCCCCACAGGGGATAATAATAATAACTGGGGTAAGAAGAGGGAAACTGGGAATGTATCAAGATCAGATAGGAAGCTAGAGACAGAGCAGGATTTAATACAAGTCATCTGACTGCAGGTGCTTAACCCCCATTCTGCATTGCCTCACCTACATGGGGAGAGGGGCAGCATTAGGAATATTTGTTACTGATGACTTCCAATTTCTACGATTCTTTTCCATGATCCATTAGTCAACCTCCTTTACTTTGTCGCCACCCCCAAATAGTAGTGCAGACAAAGGCAAAGATGTCCCTGTAGATTTTACAGAGAAAAAATAAGAAAATACTTGTCTCCACAGTACCAGCAGCTTTTCACTGCAGCAAAAGCTTGAAACTCTGAAAAGCAGTGTGAAGATGGGAGGTGGAGGGAGGGAGGGAGGGAGGGGGAGGGAGGGAGGGAGGGGGCGGGAATGGGACGATCAGCCTGCTAGTTACAGGATGCATTTTTCTGTTTACCAAAGAATTTCTGGTTTGGGGCTTATCTTGATCACTCTTCTGTGCTTCTTTTAATGTAGACAAAGGGAGCTGTGAAGCAGAGAGCTGAAGAGAACTCCAAAGGTATTGGACATAGCCAAAAAGTCTAAGGAATTTCAGCCAATAGGAGCAAGAGGGAGAGGGTCATTATTTATGCTTTTCCTAAGCTGGAGAGGGGAAGTGGGGGTGTGGGGGAGAATCTGCTCTGTGTATCTGATTCCATATGGCTAGCATTCCAGCTCCAGACCACAAAGATGGATGAATACAATGATGTATTGGAAGATAAATCATTGCAGAGTCAACAGAAAGAAAAATCTTTCCTTTCTTACCTCAGTGTACGGTTCTAACCCCAGGGGAGCACATTACTGTCTATTAGGTATTCACAAAGGTAAAGAGATTGGTGTAATGGCTGCAAAGCACAAAGCCTACAGACCATCAAACACGGGGACTAAATGCATTGACGTAGGAAGGGGACAGCAGCTGGTGAGACAATGTCCCAAAGTCCCCAGGGCAGGAGCTCAGATGCCCCACCAGCAGTTCTGAGTTGCTTTTGTCAGTCTCCACCTATCACCATTTCTAGATGCCAACCCCCATCCCCTGCCCCAATTCCATCAGCCTTTGGACTTTAATAAAGAGACGTGCAATTTTAACAGCTCAGTGAAGCCTCCAGTCCCACCTGTGTAGACCTGCCTTTTTACTAATCGTTTTAATAATCTAAGTCTACCTCACTCGGTAAGTGTCAGCAATGATTTGTTACACAGGTGTTTGCTTAAAGTTTCTACAGCGAAGCATCCCAGGTCAAACCTGTGTAACCAGTGCCCTCAGTCTTGAACTGAGGCAGGACTTCTTCTAAGACCCCAAGTCTAGGTAAAAAGCTGCTTTTCAAAATGTGGAATCAAAAAATTTCTTCTATAGTAATAGAGCAAAATCAAAGAAGAGTTTGGAAAAACAATTGTTTTTGTAATTAACTACATATTCAAATATTAGTCAGTAGTCCTGAATATTTTCCATAGACCTACTTTGTCAGGATGACAATTTTTTTTTTTCCTGCAAGGTTTGTATAAGAAACCCTAATAGGAAAAGTGGGATTAACTCATGGTTCTGAGTCAATCTCTTTATGTACTTCCAGCATGGAACTGGGAACAGAGTGTGGGTGGCCTGCAAACCACAATATAGGCTAAGCCTGTGTTTAACAAATCAATTTGATGAGTATCAACCAACATGTTTTTAAAGTGGGACAGAATGGAATACAGAATATCAGAATTTATCACGTATGTTAACAGTAAGTACGTTTTTCACGAAGAGTCTGCTTCAGTTGTGTTTATTGGTTCTTAATTTTGGTATTTCTGTGGATCTCATAAAACATTTGAAAGCTACTCTCTTGACAGACAGCAGAGAAAATGGCAGTTTCTGTTAGATGGAGAGGGACTGGATTATTCAGGATGTCGAGTATCAAGATAAGGAGCTTGACTTCATGTAGAATTCACTGTACCTTCTTAAGCAGAGAAATGATATGATAAAGGTGAAGCTTTTAAATGAGTTTTGCAGCAGCATGGTGATAGCTTGGGGGAGGGGGCTGGACATAGAAATGAGAATATCCTTGAAGGGTCTCAGAACAGAAACAAATTTTTCCTGTCTTGAGCATAAAAGGAATTTTTCAAAAGGATTATCGCATCCCTCACAGACATGCTGGAAGGTTAGAAAACCAGGCTGAGGAAATGAGCAGGAGAGAAGGGGGCAGTATAGCCAGAGCCATGGTTGAAATTACTCCCATGGAATTGGTCTGGTGAGGACACCTGTAGTACAGTGGCTGGCCACTGGTCACTGAGGCTGACCTAGAGTGCTAGGACCTCCTGTGTGACACTAAAGGCATCCACTGGTGTTGCTGCCACTGCTGCTGCCACGGAAGATTTCTCAACTGTTTTTGCTCTGTGATCACTAGTCCCAGATTTCGTGTCCAGGGTGGGTGCGTCTGATTAGGCACCTGAGCTCCAGCTGCAAGAGGCTGGTAAATAGATGAGCTGCCCTTCTGGGCTTCTGCAGCAGGAAGCAGGCTGTACCTCCCATCAAAATTTACACAATGGAGAGCTTTTTTTTTTTTTTTTTTTTTTTTTGTGAGATGGAGTCTCTCTCTGTCACCCAGGCTGGAGTGCTATGATGCTATCTTGGCTCACTGCAACCTCCGCCTCCTGGGTTCAAGCAATTCTCCTGCTTCAGCCTCTGAAGTAGCTGGGACTGTAGGCACCTGCCACCACGCCCAGCTAACTTTTGATAGGGGTTTCAGCATATTAGCCAGCCTGGTCTTGAACTCCTGATCTTTGTGATTTGTCTGCCTCAGCCTCCCAAAGTGCTGGGATTACAGGTGCTAGCCCCCACACCTGGCTGGAGAGCTGTCTCAACACAGGAAGAGGGGCTGGTGGATCATGGAAGAGCTAGACTGTTATTGCTGTATCCCGGCTGAGGTGGTGAGGGCTTGGACTAGGATGGTGACAAAGAAAACAAAGCTGGAAAGAACTAACCTGAGAGAACAGTGAAGGAAGAAGCAGACTTGGTGATGGATTGCATATAGATGATTAGCGATGGGGAATGCAAAGAGCTAACTCCAGGCTTCTGTCCGGAAGTTGGTGAAGAGAGGCTGGTACTGCCAACAGATGTAAGAACTGAGAGAAAAGGAAACTGTAGAAAGATTGTGAAGCTGTACTAATGGGGACAGAGGGCTTAACTGGTTTTTGGAATTAGTGGCCATGGTGAAGATAACTCCTTCAACCAGTCCCAATCTTTGGCATCATCTGCAAAAACTAATTGTGTGTCACTGTCTTGAGTGGCTCTTCTATATAGTATCACTGGTGGTCTGATATTTTTGTGGGTTCAGAATTTCCTAGATCACTGTT
The DNA here is from genome assembly GCF_001604975.1 of Cebus imitator. Classification (NCBI taxonomy): domain Eukaryota; kingdom Metazoa; phylum Chordata; class Mammalia; order Primates; family Cebidae; genus Cebus; species Cebus imitator. Next base: position 88,265 of record NW_016107875.1, on the reverse strand, counting down.
CCCATGTAGCCTTGTAGCCTGCATTCTAAACCTTTTCAATAGTTGTTGGAAGACTCAGACTCAAAAGAGCCTAGAGTGCTTCATTTCTTCTAAAACTGTAACATTTAGCGCCCACAAGAATCTCAATTCCCATTGAGATTCAGCATGTTGAAAGACACAAGGGTGTATGTACAATGCAAACACGACCCCCTGATACACACTAGGTAGTACATCTATGTGGTCATTCACTGCCCATGCCTTCCCCTCCCCAGATGAGGAGGTATTCTCTATCTGTCATAGCTCAGATGCCCTTCATTCTCCTCATTTGAAATTATGACTGGAACCTCATAGCCACAGATCTATTGAGTTGATGTGCAACCTTGTTCATTTGCATGCTGTGTCTCACTACAGCTTCTAACTACTCAATTAAGAAAGTACAGCAGGGTTAGTTGTTTAGAGAAGATGAAAACACCAGACAAGAGAGGGGTTCAAGTCAGTTGGTAGCAGCTTGCAGCTAGAAGAATGGATCCTAGGGCATTGCTTTCCCAGTGTCCCTTCTTCATGCATCTTCCCCACCTCCTCCCGTACACAGAGCTCCTCCTATGCGGTTCACATTGCCTTGCTTTTAAAATGAAAGCAAGATATCAAACTATCCCTGATTCTAAAGTTTTTATTTTCCATTGGACATTGTGATCTCTATATTTCCAAAGTTTCATTCTTTTCCTTGTATTTCAGACAAAGAAGGTAAGAAATTATAAATAAAGAATTGAATTGAATGGGAGTTAGGTGAAAAATCAAGAGATGTGGGGTGAGAGTAATTTTTTTCACTTCTGGAATAATATTTAAAAAGACCAAAAAAAAGTGTTTCAGTGAGTTCAGAATTAGTTCCAGTCAATTCTTTTATTTTTGCAGATTTAAAAATTATACCAAACAAGTTACTCCAGATCCAGTTTTACCTTTCTCCTAAGCACAGGTAGTGTTTGCTCTTTCTTGTCATCAACAGGGATTGGAGACTGGACATTATATTCATAAACCACACCTTCTTAAAGGAAAGAAAAGAAACAGCTGTATTTTATTTGATTCGGTAGTCAAGACATAGCGATGTATACTGGAACGTGCGCAGAATCTTTGCACACAGGGTCCCTTCCACCTAGAATTTTCTCCTGCTCCTCCAGGCCATATCCCTTCACCTCATTAATTCCTACTTACCTCTTTGATCTCAGCTCAGATGCCATTTCCTCAGGGAAGCCATCCCTGACCTCCAGGCCAGGTCAAATCCCATGGTATCTTCTTTCCATAACATTCAAGTTTGCCTGTATAGATCTCCTTTTCCAGTACATACAAGGGCAGCAGTATTTCTTTTTGGATTGTTTGTATGTTCTAGTATCTTACACAGTGCTTGACATATAATAATAGCTTCATAACTATTTCCTTAATGAATGACTCATGAGTCAGAGTTTCTGAGTTCAAATTCTAGCCTTGCTCCTAACAGTGGTGTGTGACCTTGGAAGAATTGTCTTCTCCTTGTCGATCTTGATTTATTCATCTATAAATTAAAGATTTGGGGCTAGCTAATAACTTAGATTCCACTCCAGATTTCATGGTCCTGAAATGTTATGTACAAATAATTTTTTGGTATATTAAATAATATTAAATTTGCCTTTAAGAAAAATTCTATAGCAAATTCTTAATAATAGGTAAGAGAAGATACTTTCTCACCAGTTCAAACACATTTTATTAGAAGAGGCAAACTGATTATTTTGAGCTGAGGAGGAATGTTTATTTTGAGATGTTTGATGGTCTCCTGTATTACTTAGGTTATCAGTTCTTAGGAAATTCAAACTGGGACAAATTGTTGCGAATTAAAATGAGAATAAGGGACCATCTATTAAGGAGAAATGAAAAGGCTATTACAGGGCCAACTAGTAGGGAAAATAAGAAAAGAAAATATTTATATGTGCACATATAAACTTGGCTTCTGCTTTGCCTGGGTAGATAGTGACTCCTTTTGAAAAGTGAATAGTTGTTTGAAAAAGTATTTTGTACATTCAAGTTTTCATCTAATGAAATTTGGAAAGCCATTTCTAACCAAGCACATTTTGATCTCTGTGCATACTTCTTCTAGAAATGTGCTCTGGTTGAAGGTGGAGACTGAACCACATGAGGCCTAAGCAGGAATGCATTCCTGCCTCAGGAGAAAACATCCAGTGCTAATATTTGAAACTCAGACAAAAGGCTTTGCCTTAGTCCATTTTGTGTGGCTGTAACAGAATACCACAGATTTGGTAACTGATAAAGAAAAGACATTTATTTCTTCTCTTTCCGGAGGCTGGGAAATCCACAGTTGAGGGGCCCACATCTGGCAGGGCCTTTGTACAGCGTCATCCCATGGGGGAAGGCAGAAGAGCAAGAGAATGTAGGACAGCAAGATGGAGCAGCAAACTTACTCCCAAGATCATGACATTAATCCATTCAGAAGGGCAGAGCCTTCATCAACTAATTACTTCTTATTAGGCTCCACTCCCCAACACTGTTGCATTGGAGATTAAGTTTTCAACACATGAACTTTGGGGGACACATTCAAATCACAGTAGTTTTTGACACTTTGCCAATGGCTTTCATAAAATGTCTAAAAGAGAAACTGCAACGCAACCGTCTCTGAACTGCATCTCATTTCACTTTAGGATCATCATTCTCTGTTCCTTTACCTGCTCTGCCTTAATCTCATAGGGGTTTTCATTAAAAACTGATGTGAGGAGCAGAAGCCATGTCAGTGTTATGAACGGACTTCTGATAACATCTTCTATTGGGCTGGAAGGGAGACGCTTGCTGAACTGACGTGCTGGGTGAAATGCAAACTTAAGCTGTGAACCAGCCATGGGGAGCAGGAGGTGGTGACTGGCCGCTGACAGCTGCATTGTATCAGCACTTTTTGGGTTCAGTAGCTCAGGCCCAGAGTCTAGTGCCTAGGTAGAGGGATGAGCAAGAACAGGGGCTGCTGTCCTCAAGAATCAGTGCCATTCATGGAGGGAAAAAGAATGGGACCAGGCCAGAGTGCCCTGCTCCAGGCCTCCTCTTGGGTGTTGCCCTCAGGGACGTGGTGCAGTCCCTTAGCTCACAGTGACCCTTGAAGCCATGGCAGAGATTTCAGTTCAAGATGCTCAAAGCCTGTCACTTCCTGCTCCCTCATCACCCATCTCTCTCCTCTCCCAATAAGATTCAAGCAAAGAGGGACAGAAAGGTTGCAATAACAAAATAATCATAACTAATATTTGTTGGGTGGTTTGGGACCAGGCAATGTGATTCATTACCTCTTAAATGCACATGGCAACCTTATGGTGTAGGGCTATTTTCCAAGTGAGAAAATCAAAGCACAGATTGTTAAATAACTTACTCAAGGCTTCAGGCTGGTCAGTTGGTGGAGCCAGGATTTGAAATTGAGATACACGACTTTGTAGTATGAACAAATACTTTTAAACATCCAGTCAAAGCACTTAACATATCAAGTTTGTATAAATGTACACCTGGGCATATGGCCTTGATCAGGTCCTGTGGTTGACATAGTAAAGATTAGACACTAGTCTGTGTCTTTACATAGTTTACATTACCATATCTTATTACAAACATCCCCCCTTTAATTTTAGACATTCTGAAATACTAAAAAAAAGTAAGAAAAATTATTTGCTCAAGATCAAAGATCAGTTAGACTTAAGAAAAAAATCAGGCCTGTTAAAATTTCTGCCATAGGAAAACTATTGTTGTTTTTAGGATTCATGCTTGGGGGCTTATCAAACAGGAATCGGAACATCCAGAGATTTGGGGCATGATTTTAAAAGATCTGTGGCCTGAAAGTCAAAAAAAATCTGAGTCTTAGACTAGTGCTGCCTCCATTCAGCCACCCTGGGACTTCGAGCAAAACTTTTAGAACTGGGTCTTGGAATTCTCATCTGAAAATTGAGGGGCAATTGGATCAATGTTGCTCCCTTAAAATCACCTGGAGAGCTGCTAAAAATAGTAATTCCCTGATCCCAGTCAGATGATTCTGATCGAATTTGTCTTGAGTGAGGCCTAGACACATTAAGTTTTTAGGCTTCCCAGGTGATGCTAATGTGCAGCCTAGTGGAGAAAACTGTATCCAGTGAGTGGTCTTTTATTTTCCTGGTAAACCTAAACTTCTACGAACCTGTGTGCTACGGAGTCACTGAGCTAGGAAACAGGTAATTTCCCAAGGAATTTTAGGGTGATTTTCATCTCAAAAGACAGAAGTGCAGAAGGTTGAATGAATGTATATGTATATATGAACAAGTGTCCGTTTTAAGCACATGTCTGGTCCCATTTGCGGACTGGAAGATGTGTGCGTTAGGTATTTTCCTTCTCTCTGACATAAATAAGTTAGCTGAAATCCCTAAGATGTTCTACTTTCATTTCAGCCTGTTGTGGCAAATTAGGAAGTACATTGTTAAGAACAGAGCTAAGGTTTGAAGGCACTTAACAGTGAAATCTGCAAAACAGCTGAGCAAGAGAGTGGAAAAAAAAGTATTTGCTTTATAAATATATGGCCTCAAAGTCTTTCTTTGTGAGTCATTCTTTAAGCCTGGTTCAGAATTCTCTTAGCGAAGAGGGTAAGCACAGGAATATAAATCATTCTATTATAAAGATACAGGCATGCATATGTTCATTGGAGCACTATTCACAATAGCAAAGACAGAAAATCAACCCAAATGCCCATCAATGATAAACTGCATAAAGAAAATGTGGAACATATATACTATGGAATTCTATTCAGTCATAAAAAGGAATGAGATTATGTCCTTTGCAGGGACATTAATGGAGCTGGAAGCCATTATCCTCAGCAAACTAACAGGAACAGAAAACCAAACACCACATGTTCTCACTTATAAGTGGAAGCTGAACAATGAGAACACGTGGACACAGGGAGGGGAACATCACACGTTGGGGCCTGCCAGCCAGGCAGGGGGAGGGAGAGCATCAGGATAAATAGCTAATGTGTGCGAGGTTTAATATCTAGGGGATGGGTTGGCAGGTGCAGCAGACCACCATGGCACATGTTTACCTGTGCCACTGCACATCTTGCACTTGTATCCTGGAACTTAGGGTAAAATAAAATTGGGGAAAAAGAAGAAAAGGGAGTGAGGAGGACAGACAGGAAATAATGTTAATGTATGAAGTCAGTTGTGTAAATATTTAACAACTGGTTTCAAAACAAAAGGCTCTGATGTGTAGTATTTGCCAATTTCTCTGTTGTAAATGCTCCCACAGTGGCTAATTTCAAGCTAGCAACCTGATGTCACGAGTGCAGAGTTGAAAGGTGAAGAACCAGCCGAGCGACCTGTGAAGAAGGGAGTGAGGAGCCTGAGGAGTGGACTGGCAGAGCACATGCAAGGACCGAATGCAGGAAAGAGCTTGGTGTGCTCAAGAGCTAAAAATAAGACAAATGGACAAAGACGGTAGGTAAGTGGTTGACTTGGACTAGGGAAACTGGGGGAAATAGTGATTGCTAAAGGGTGTAGGATTTTAGGGGGTGATAAGATGTTCTAAAATCGATTGTGGTGATGGTTGCACAGCTCTGTGAATATACTAAAAACCGTTGAATTATATATTTTAAATGAGTGAATTGTATGGTCGGTGAGTTAGAACTCAATAAAGCTGTTATTTAAAAAAAAAAAAATTTTAACACCTGAGTATTTGGAGCCTAAGAAGCAAGGGTGGTGGAGAGAGAATGAGATGAAGGTGGAAATTCTCAAGCAGTCTCACATAAGCTGGGGCCTATGGATCCAGGTAATGAAGTTGGGTTTTATTCTAGAGCAGGGGCCGCATTGTCTGCTGTGTGGATTTGGGGTGGAATGAGAAGGCAAGGGTGGAAGGAGACAGACAGCAGTGAGGAAAATATTGCAGTAATCTAGGTGAGATGAGGGTTAATACCGGGTAGTGAAAGTGGGGATGGAGAGAACTGGGGATTTGAAACATTTTAAAGCATGTAATTGATAGGAATTGAAGAATTGAATGCAGGGGATGAGGCAAAATGATCCTTCAAAGAGAATGTCTTCCAACTTGAATTCTTTCCCAACTGTAGTTTCTAGATTCTGAAGCAGGGAACACAGATAATCAGAGCCTATGGCCATTTCGACTCAGGCCTTCCCTTAAGAATTTCATTCGGGGGCAGAGACTGAAATGGTGAAGAGGCGCTGCTCCTCTCTTCTTCCCTCTGGATTTGTTGCAAGACCCGAAGATCCCAACAGCCCTTCCTGTGTCTGGCAAACTGTAAAAGATCTCTTTGTTTTATTTAAGCTGTGTCAGACAAAAATAGTGACTGGGCAAAGAGAAGTGGATGAAGAGCCCAGTAGACAGGTGTCTGAATTTTTCTCACTTCCTCAGGAACCTGTCTGTGTCTTCATCATCTGTACTATAATCCCAGTTGGCAAAAAGTGCAGTGTGGGCTAGGCTGGCCTACACCAGCATAACTGGTTTATTTGACTTCTGAGGAATCCTGGGTTATTAAACTCTAGGCAAAGATTAGAGTTTAATAATCTCTGCATTAGAGTTCTAATCACTGCATGGGCACAGTGATTAGAACCACTTGCTGGCCCTGGGATCAGAGAACTCTCAGAGGACAGCCAGCATCTAACAGCAGCTCCTCTGAGTCTAGAACCTGACCCTTTCATACACTGGCTGCCTTCTCTATTATCCATATGTTTCTTAGTTCAATAATATGTTTATACTCTTCCCTGTTCATACCTCTGTCCTCATATTTCCCAACTGTCTCTTCTTGAAGCTGAGGCTGGAGCATTGAAGTAGTGGAATAGCTCGGGGCTGGTCGGATGGTAGTGGATTATCAGAATCACAACGCTAATGTTGTTTCACTAAAGCTGGTATACAACCTCTGACTCCTACATTTGACTGGCTTTTTTAAAGAAGAAAAAGAGCATAGACTTTGGAGGTGAACAGAACCTCCCTGCTCTAACTACCTGGGTTTTCATGGCCAAGGTACATAACTTCTCTGGGCCTGTTTTCACACGCTCCTGCTTAACCAAGGGCTACAAACAAAACAGAAAGAAATATGAATAAAATAGGATGCAAACCTAGAGTCGGTGGCTTCACTCATTCAAAAATAGCTATTGAGCACCTACTCTAGGTTCAGGTTCTGCAGATGGTGAGGATATTATGATGAGCAGAAAACATGAACCCTTGCCCTGGGGAGCTTGTGTTTCCCTCTTTCTCTAACGTAAACAAACGCAGTGCAGTATATACACAGAAAAGTGTGCAAATATTGTGTGCAGTTTGATGAGTTTTTGTATACATATATACCAATGGAACCCCTGCCCAAATAACGAAATAGAAATATTTCCAAAATCCCAGGGTTTTTTTTTTTTTTTTTTTTTTTTTTTTTCTACCCAGTCAATACTACCCCTGCTCAGAGGTAATCACTGTCCTTACTTCAATTACTAGTTTTGCTAGTCTTGAATGCATATAGATAAAATCACATAGTATATGCTCTGTGGGGTTGCAGTTTTTGTATTTGGCTTATTTTACTAAGGAAAAATTTCTGTGAGGATTACCCATGTTATTACAGTGTCACTAGTTTGTTCTTCTTTATTTCCATATAACGACATTGAATGCCTATATTATTGTTTATCCATTCTACTGTTGACAGATACTTGGTTTGTTTCCATTTTAAGATTTTATAAATAAAGCTGATAATGAACTTTTTAGTTTTTTGAGACAGAGTTTTTGTTTTTTCTCTCTGTCACCCAGGCTTAAGTGCAGTGGCACAATCTCGGCTCACTGCAACCTCTGCCTCGTAGGTTCAAGTGATTCTCTTGCCTTAGCCTCCCGAGTAGCTGGGACTATGGGGGCATGCCACCAGGCCTGGCTAATTTTTGTAGTTTTAGTAGAGACAGGGTTTCACTATGTTGGCCAGGCTGGCCTCTAACTTCTGACCTCAATTGATCCGCCTGCCTTGGCTCCCAAAGTGCTGTTATTACAGGTGTGAGCCACCATGCCTGGCAAGATATGAGCATTTTATAGCTGTCTTTGGTGGACTTATGCACTCATTTTTCAGATAGATAGATAGATAGATAGATAGATGATAGATAGATAGATAATAGATGTTTCAAAGTAGAATTCTTAGTAATGGTAATCTTTGGTAACCTTGGTACACACTGCCAAACAATTTTCCAAAATGGTTGTAACAATTTACACACCTCTCAGCAATGTATGAGATTCCAATTGCTGGTGGGAAGAGGAACAATCTCTAAATATAAAAAGTTAAACTCTATAGTATGTTAGAGGTGAGAAATGCTATGGGAAAATAAAACAGGAAAAGGAAGACAATTTCAGAGTCCTTGTTCCGTTATATGTTCCTATTTATCTTTTTAAATTATTTCATATGTAACATATTCAGAGATGATTTAGTCATCAGTTAAAGGAAAAAACATTTGTTGCACATCTACTATGCATCCAGCACTACGTTAGAGGGATACAAGAGTGTAAGGCAGGGTCTATGCCTTGAGGAAGTTTAAAATACGGAGGTGGGTCACGGTGGGCAGGTGATCCAATCCCAAAGTGAGCAGCGTTGCCCTGGGACAGAGTCAATGTGACAGGAGATGCAGGGAGGGAGAGAAAGTGTCAACTCTGCAAGGGAGGGAGACTCCAGAAGAGAGAGAGAAATGTGGCAGAATACAAACTCATTCTTCATATTTTCTTCCTATTTAAATCCTCTCCCCACCCACCACCTTTTTTTTTATTGTTTGTCTGTTTTTGTTTTTCCAAGATGGAGTCTCACACTGTTGCATGGGCTAGAGTGCAGTGGCGAGATCTCAGCTCACTGCAACCTCCACCTCCCAGGTTCAGGTGATTCTCTTGCCTCAGCCTTCTGAGTAGCTGGGATTACAAGCACACACCACCACACCCAGCTAATTTTTTGTGTTATTAGTAGACACGGGGTTTCACCATGTTGGCCAGGCTGGTCTCGAACTCCTGACCTTGTGATTCACCCACCTCAGCCTCCCTAAGTGCTGAGATTACAGATGTGAGCTACTACACCTGGCCAATCCTCTCCCTTTCTTGTGTTCAATAAGACCTCACAATAACTTGTGCAACCATAACCTGCCTTTTCTGGGAGGTTGGTGACACTTTATATTTCAGTGGCATTTGGTGCATTTGTTACTGCAATAGACACTTGTGCCCAGCACCTTTCTAGAAGCCAAAATATATACAGATGCATCAAAATAGTCTCTGCCCTCAAGAAGTTTGTGGTCTAGTACGAGACAGAAAATAGATATACAAATAATTATAACAAAAGAGGAAGAAAAATGTCATAAGTGTTAGTGAAACATTTTAGGGGTTTGGATGGGAGAGAGATATTGAGAGATTAAGTAGCTAAAATTTCACATAAACAGTACACATGCACTGTCAGTCACACACACACACACACACACACACACACACACACACACACACACGTACGCACGCACGCACACAGAATTAGCTGTTTCTGCAGCCAGAAGCAGAACCCATAGCTGGCTCAATTGCTGTGTCTTTTCTGCTTTGTATGTTTCGACTCACACCCTGGGAACTAATTCTCTAAATGCTGCCCAGAAGGAAGGTGCCTTCACTGTGGTCCCTGTCATTCTTTTGTGAGGATCTAGCAAGTCCCAAAGCAACCAAGGAAGTAGCAAACTCTTCAGCTCTGACTGGTACCTGCTTGGTAAACCGAAGCGTGGTGTATGGAGAAGGGAGAATATGGAAAGGGGATGTGGAAGGAGAAGACGGCAGGTGGAGTGAGGGAAGAAACAGAAAAGCCCCTGAGAAGAAGGCTTCACATACTGCTGCGCTGGTCTGGAGTCACCAGGAAAGGCAGCTCAAGCTTTCCTCCGTGTGCTGCACTTTCATAGAATATGGAGCTGGCGACTTATGGAAAAAAATATGCAGATGATGGGGCTGGCTCTTTCCCCTGAGTCCCTTCTTTGTCCTTCTTCTGCTTTTTCTTTTTGATTACAGGGTCTCACTTTCTCACCCAGGCTGGAGTGCAGTGGTGCGATCTCACCTCCCCAGGATCAAGTGATTCTCTACCTCAACTTCTGAGTAGCTGGGAGTACAGGTACGTGCCACTGCACCTGGCGAATTTTTTTGTATTTTTAGTAGTGACAGGGTTTCAACATGTTGGCCAGGCTGGTCTCAAACTCTTAGCCTCAGGTGATCCACCCATCTCAGCCTTCCAAAGTGCTGAGACTACAGGCATGAGCCACTGTGCCCGACCTGTCCTTCTGCTTCTGAGAACGGGAGTGAGATAGTGACAGCTCTAAGCCCATCTTGTAGCACAAGGCTGAGGCCTCACTCAAGACAGAGGAGCTAGGAATTGAGCTCAAAGGAGCATCAGGAAAACAGTTTTCAAAGTAACCTTGGAATGTCTATCTCCAAAGAAATACAGTGCTAGCTTGTGTAAAACACTGTTATTTTGGGTTAAACCTAATCCTAACTGAACAGAACTTTTTCTGATATAGTATGAGTTTATTTAACAAACTAAAATTTACAAACCAATTCCCAGATGATTACCATTACATGTGATGAGAGCTAATATGATCTTTCTTCCAATTATATTTTAAATCACAAAAGTAATTTTGTACTTTTAAACAATATGGAGATATTGTAGTAAAGAGGGGACAATTTCTCTTTGAAATTCTCATCCTCCTTTCCTACCCGCCGTGTTTATTCTACTCTCAGCCTCCAAAATAAGCATTTTTAATTGCAGGGATCATCTTTTAGAACCTTATCTGCACATTTACAAACCTACTAAAGACCACACACACACTTTTGTTTTAAAAATAGTCCCGTTATTCATATTATTCTACAGTTTCTTTTTCACTTTACAATGTGGCGTGAGTATCTGTACTGGTATCTTCTTTTCAAGCCCTTTGAAGTACTTCGTAAGTATGGATGAACCGTGTCTAATTAAGCAGTTGCCTCTTGATAGACTTTTGGGGTTGTTTTCAGTTTTTAAAATCATACATGGTGCTTCAATTAACAACTGTTGCAGGAGTGAGATTTTAGTAGGACAGATGACCAGAAGTAAATATACAGGGCTTTGGCTTCTGAAGTCGACCTTTATATTTTTTTAAGGGTTGAGAGTCATATAGCAATTTCGGTTGTTTTGCCTCCTAAGAGCAGCTACAAGATGGCACAACTAAAGAGGGAGATGGGGTTAGTGAGAAGGTCAAGTGTCAAGTTCAACCTCTAGGACTTAGGGGGCCGGAAAAAGAGATGCTCTATGAACTGAGGGAGTCCTCCCATGTCCAGCAAATGGACAGAGCTGGCCTTGTGGTCAGCCGAGCTGATTGGCTCCGGCCCCACATATCTTCTCTGCCCAGTTTCAAACATGGTTCTTTGTGGCTGAGTGAACATTAGGATCTGGACTCAAGAAAGGAAAAGTCCTTCCCCGGGACAGTTACACAATTCACCCATGGCTTTACATTTGTCTCATCATAACTGATTTTCGCAAACAATTCAATCTCTCTGCTAAATGATGTTCATGTTGAGAATGCTCTACTCTGGGACCAGTGCACACCATTGCATTGACTCATGGCTCTTGTCTTCACAATTTCCCCAGAGCAATAACCGAAACCAGCCCAGGGCACATTTTGAGCAGGAGACTTTGGATTTATAAAGGCCAACTATTTCAGGCGGAAGGCCAGAAGCTTCCTAACCAAACAAGCACAAACTTCGTTTTCTTTTGCAGTCAACCATTTCCTTTCATCCCCAGTCTATTTCTGGAGCACCAGGAATAGGTCACATCCTCCTCAGCACATCGTTGCCAGCAGAAGTCTGTGCATTATAGGACCAACCCTGGTGCCTTCAATCTCTGGACCAGAGGTTCTTGACCTTGGCTTGGTCCATGGATACACTTAGCAGTCTGCTGAAGCCCACAAACTCCTTCTGGGAATAATGTTTGTAATACTTGACCTAAAATATGTGAGATTACAAATGAAACGTCATATAGAAATATAATTATTAAAATATTAAAAATGAAGGTGTGACATAGTATGCGTGCTTGTTATTAGCATTAAATAACATTTAGCAGCAGGTATAATAACAAGCATCATTTTTCAGCAGTGATATGTGTGAGCAATATTTCAAGATGTCGGCAGTAACTGAAACATGATATGAATATATCTGTCATTTCTATGGATGACAAAGTCAAAGGTACTGCTAATATCACTGTGGTTGGTTGCCTACCCTCATAAAGGAAATACTAAATTTTAGTTAGCGATTAATGAATAGGAAGATGCAATTTTTTGCCCACCCAAGATCACAGGTCCCTAAATTCTTTAATATAAGAATCCCTATATGATCTTGCCTGCTGGACCCCTCACCCTGATGTCCCACAGGCAACTCCAATTCAGACAAGTGGAATGGACTCATCATCTCATCCACTCCTCCACTCCCGATCTCTGGAGATGCACCACCCAGGCCTGCAGGCTGGGCTGGCTCCGAGGCTGCATTCTCCCTCACTCCTTCCCACAGTCACTCCCCTCCTTGGCTTCTTATAAGTCTCTTCTCCCTCCAGTGCTATTGCCTTGGCTTAGTCTCAACTGGCTGGACCTTGCAATGGCCCGCCATCTGGTCAGCCTCAGCCCCCTGCCCCTCCAATCTCTCCTCTGCATTTCTGGGGGAAGGGATTGCTCCAATACAGTAATAGTTTACAGTTTTAATATGTTTAAAACCTTCTGTGACTCCAGGGGAGAGCCCAGTCTTTTTAGTGTGGCATAGAAAGCCTTCTGAAATCTTGTCCCTGCCACGTTTGTGTCCCGGTCACTTGATCCCTTCACCAATACTCCAGATTCCAACTGTCAAGACCACGGCGCTCTCCCTCCTTCACCCTGCTCTCCCAGTCCGTTCGGACTTGTCTTGACTCATCTTGAAAGACTCCATTCAAGGGCCATGTTTTCCCTGAATCCTTTCTTATCAATCTACATCTTCAACTGTATCTTGCATGTGTGAGAGCACGCGTACGTGCATGCACGCACATGCGCGTGTGCACACACATACACACACACACACCCCCCGAGTTAATTGACCATTTTCTCCTTGCTTTTTTTTTTTCACCACAGCCAGTAAATATAAATATTTCCAGCAGTAGCAACTGCACATCTTTATTTGGCTTGTTAATGTGACGATCTTTTTCTACTAGACATTAAGAGTCCTTCAAGAGCTGGTACCATGTTTTTGCTTTTCCTTTGATTATCTAACATCTAGCACAGTATCTAACACACAGAAAATGCTTCATATACATATGGGTTTTTAAAAAGTGATGACCAAAGAATGAATAAATAAATGAGGAGAAAAAAATGCACCTATAATTTATTTAAATAAAGTTTTGATTGTAGCACAGAATCATATTAAAGAATATTGTGGAGCTAAATACACAGCCCCTGTGCAGTTTATTCTTCAACCATCCTCTTGGGCATGTTCCTTAAAGATGAAAGAACTAAGCGATGGGGAGGTCTATTTGCTGCTTTGGGTCTGAAGTTTGTTAGAATCTAGAACTCCATCCTTGGTACAGCTGCTGATTTGCTGTGAAATATGTTCAGGGAAGTATAAGGCGTTGCTGACCCCATGAACAAATGTTTTTCTGCCAATTAGTAGGACTTCCAATTCCTATTTGAAACAAATTCCAGGTTTGGAGAGTCAAGGTCATTGAGTCAAAGCCTCATTATGTCTAACAGAACAAAAGCCCAATGTTAGCTTTCTACTTGCTCACATCTGTGTTTTCTGTCTTCTGACATTCTTACTTCCCCTCTAGCCCCTCTTGTTGGTTCAATATTTCTTCTTAAAGAAATATTCTTCCCACTCACCACATTAATTTGTAAGTAGCCGCTGGACAGAACTAAGCTATCCATGCAATTACCCACTGGTACTGCAGAACTTCTACCCAGATGAAGCATGGTAGGGGTGGAATGATGACAATTCTCATTTTCTACAATCCTTCCAAATGAGGAAAATTTGATATTTTTTCTGTAGTCAGTTCCGTGCTTAGTATTAAGTTGGTGCAAAAGTAATTGTGGTTTTTGCCATTACTTTCAATGGCAAAAACCACAATTTCATTTGTACCACCTAATATTATTCTATGGGCTAACAGTGTTTGTGAGTTTTTATGACCACTATTTGGGGACTGCTATCCTCAGAGATGTTACAGCATTAAGATCCTTTTGCTGTGTGCCTCTGGCCAGCAGGACTTTGCTTTGGCTGTGAACTGTATGTGAAACAGCTGGGCAGAAGCAATGGTTTCCATTAACTCACTAGGGCACTTGGTTCTGTCCTTAGGAAGACCCTCATTATCACTAAGTTGAGAATTGCTGCCAGGTATAAGACAAATGTGGTGGTGCCATAGCCATTCATCAAATGAAGGGAAAGGGTGACCTTTGCCATCTATTAGGACGAGATGGAATGCTTTGGTGTCAGCTCAGTTAAAGTAGTATATATGCCCATACCTATCCATTCAAATCCAGAGTCAGGGAACTGTTAGGAGTCATTTGACTGAGTTTCTGCTCCTGCACAGATAAATGTTTTATACAATTCAGACTCTAGTTCTAATAGTCCAAAGCCTTTCATTATTGCCTGCCCTGAGAGAGACTTCTCATTCAGTGCCTTCCATTCTTTTAAGGACAGGGATGTCTTTTGCTAAATGTTGTTGCAATACATAGACATTTAGTTGCAGCTTCTCAAAGAAAAAAACATTTCTCACCAGAGCTAGCTATCTTTAGCGAGGTCTTCCCTATTTTTGTTTCTGGAAACATGAAGCATGTATTTCTCTGGCTAATTAGTATTTCAAAAGCAAGCTCAGAAACAAGGCAAGGACTCCAGAAAGTTTTTAATTTGTAGAAATGTTTTGTTTTTGCTGTAGCAAAAGCAGTCTAAACACACGCTTCATCCGAAGTAGGAAGAGGTTGGAAATTAGATCTGAGGTCTCAATAATTCTTGGATGAGCAAACTACAGAGGACCTAGGAATATTCTGTGAACATGGGATTGTGGGCTAAGCAATTAGATTCAGCAAAGGAGGTCGTAGGAGTGGATCCTGGCAACTCAACTTCCTGCACCTCCACCTCTACATTTACCTGCTTTGCTCCTTTCCTGCCAACCACCCCACTAACCCTGAACCCTACCCCATCGCAGGAGCTGGTTTCCTTAGAGACAAAACTAGAGCAAGAGAAAGTAGGAGTGCCGACTGGGCCAGGGTATTGGATGCTCCAAAGGAAATAAGAAATGGTGCTGAGCCATAGGCTGAGGATCTATGGGGCAGAACCACTGCCAGAGCCTTGTGCCAGGGAGAGTCAAGGAGTACCAGGTTCCAGCAGCCAGAACCAAGCACAAAGACCTGTGTCCAGAGATGCCAGGCCAAAGGAGTAAGGGAGAGGAAATCCCAGGTCACTAGCTCCAAAGTCCATGGATGCAAAGGCTTATTCAAGACAGGCTCAGCACTCACAGAGCATGGGCTAAGATGAAATTGGAAGCACTTACTATTTTGCAGCTGTACCTTTCATATATTAAAGACATTCTTGAATGGACACTAATCCCCTTCCTCATATTTAGAAATAGGCATCTCTCCATCCTCTGCTTCAAAGCTAAGGCCCCCATCAGCACTCCGGATTCCATGTTCCTCTGCCTTCCCTATTACTGTGCACTAAATCACTCTCTCTGGCTCGGTTGTCCTCAGTCTTTCTCCCTTGGATCGTTCATATCATCCTATAAACCTATCCCATTTTCCCCACACCAGGAAAACCAATGATTCCCTAAATGCTCCCTTCTAGAGAGAGGGGGTGGAGGGAGGGAGAGAAGATAACTTTGCATTTATGAATGTATATATAGGTTGTAAAATTGATTTTTCTAATCAGAAAATTATTACAAAGGTCAAGATGAAGAGGAGCAAGATGGTATACAGTAGGCTTCTGGGGAATTGATAATATTCTATACCTTGACCTGGGCAGTGAGCATTCACTATTTATTTTTTAATTTGTTAACTGAACACATAGGTTAAATGGAATTTTCTATGGGTAGGTTGCATTTTTTAAATGTAGGAAATTTTTGAACATTGAAAAAAACAAAACCTCAACAAATCCTGTGCTGGGAGTTCTGTCTCTTCTCTCTCTGTCAACCTTCCCTCTGTATTGTCTGTTCTTTCTCAGGCAGGTTCTCTACACAGCAAGAACGTTTGCCATAAGCGCACCTCACAGTTTGCAAGCAGAGTGAAAAGGGTACTTTTTCTCTGAGATTGTTTATTAGATCTCTGGGAAGGCATTCATGGCTTTGCATGTCTTTATGCCATATTCAGTACTGTGCCAGTAGCCTGGCTCTCGGCAAGGAGGGGGGGCTGATTTTTAGTGTTTGCTAATTTTTGTGGTGTAAATACGTCCAGCATGGCTGATTTCAAGCTACTGATGTAAGGCCACTTGTGAAGCGGAAGGAGCCCGCTCCAGCACGTCACTGCCACATCGCTGATCAAGTCACTGTGGCCAGGGTGATGAGACACATACTCTGTCCATGCTGGAGGAGGAAGCATAGCGGTTTGGGCAGGGCACCATGAAGGGTTACTTCAACAGAATTATATGCAGTGGGGAGGCATGGCTGGCCAGAGGAAATAAAGAAGTAGCACCAGAAAAAAGGAATGAACCCTGTGCAGCTGAAAAAGCACATGCCTGTTGGACTTTTTAAAATTTTTTCCTTTTTCCTTCCCTCTTCCCATTCTGTGTGTTTTGTCTGCACGATCTCATCCATCTCCATGGCATCCATTCTCATGAAGTAATGATATACAAAATCTTCAGCCCCCTGCTGGCTTCTGAGCTTCACCTTCACATTTCACCTGTCAATTGAATATCTCCGTCTGCGCAGCCCCAGCAACCACAAACCGTGCATATCATTAAGTGAATTCATTCTCCCTCTTCACAAGCATTACCTCTGTTTAAAAACTTCAGAGTCAGCCAGGCATGGTGGCTCATGCCTGTAATGCCAGCACTTTGGGAGGCTGAGGTGGGTGGATCACCTGATGTCAGGAGCTCAAGACCAGTCTGGCCAACATGGTGAAACCCCATCTCTACTAAAAAAATTAGCCGGGCGTGGTGGTGCATGCCTGTAATCCCAGCTATTAGGGAGGCTGGAGCAGGAGAATAGCTTGAACCTGGGAGGCAGAGGTTGCAGTGAGCTAAGATCGTGCCACTGCACGGTAGCCTGGGCTAGAGTGAGACTCCATCACTTTTAAGACGGAGGGAGACTCGTCTTAAAAAAAAAGAATAAAAACTTCAGAGTCATCTCTGACTCATTTCACTCTTCCTCATTCCCATCTCCCAACAAACAGCCCAAGACCTATTGATCTGTGTCTCTACAACATCTGTCAGATATATCCTTCTCTCATTTCCAGTACCATGGCCCTAATTTAAATCTGCACTCTCTTGTACCTTGACTTTTAGAGTGACCCCCTTCCTGCTTTCCAAGCCTCCTCCCATTCATCCAAACTTTAAACAACACAACTTTTTAAAAATACAAGTGTGATTATGCCCTATCCCTGGGTCAAGAATTTAAAGGCTCCCTGTATTTGTAGGATAAGATTCAGATCCTAACTCAGCACACCAGGCCTTTGACATCCGGCTCAATCTTCATCACCTGGTCATACCAGGCATTCTCATGCTCCTTGGCTTTTACACGTGCTGTTCTTTCTGCCTGGAATTCCTTCCTCGCCGTTTTGACGGGACTCTTGCTCATCTTTCAATACCCATCATAAAATTGAATCCCCCTCATTACCCGCTCTCAACTCTAGAACTATCTATGTTCCAATATCTTATGATCCAAGCCTTAATAATACCTAGATTTTATTATGGTTCATCATTTATTAATAAGTATTTTGAATGAATGGATGGATGGATAAATTAATGAATAAATTCTGGATGTATAATGGCTGGAAAGGGCAAATGGATAATACCCACCAAGGTTTGCAGTTGTGGAGGGTTTCTGTTCAGTGATCAAAACCCCTGTTCTCCCTTATAAGCAGTAAAAGTTTTATTTAAGTGTTAAAAGTAAAAATGATAATAATAACAATAATCTAGGCAGAGTCTTGATAGTCAGGACCATAAGCTCATCAAACAATTGGGTGAAATATACTGACAGTTCAAGAAGAACATATTTCCTTTTGAAAAAGCATCTGCGCCAGGCATGGTGGCTCATGCCTGTAATCCCAGCACTTCGGGAGGCCGAGGCAGGCAGATAACCTGAGGTCAGGAGTTTGAGACCAGCCTGACCAATATGGAGAAATCTGTCTATACTAAAAATACAAAATTAGCCGGGCGTGGTGGCGCCTGCCTGTAATCCCAGCTTCTGGGGAGGCTGAGGCAGGAGAATCGCTTGAACGTGGGAGACAGAGGTTGCAGCGAGCCAAGATCATGCCGTTGCACTCCAGCCTGGGCAATAAGAGCAAAACTCCGTCTCAAAAACAAAAAAACAACAAAAAATTTAAAAGTGTCTGCATTTACACCTTATGTTCAGATAAACACATTTTCTCCATTTCATTTATAATCAAATATGTTTTATATTAAAGAATTATTTTTGAGACTATACCTTCTGCTGCATCTGTCTGCTAGGAGGTACAGTGCTGCGTGATGTAACAATGAAGCCTTTTTGTAGTAAACCTGGGATCTCCACAAATGCTGAGGCATTGTCAGCTTTTTGTGTGACTCAGTCTACTGAAGTATAGGGGTATTAACTTGCATTTTCTCTCACTTTGCCAAAAGACAAATTTAGGCACAAGGAAAGGCAAGTTTGACTCCAAGGAATTTAATTTGATCAGCGTGCTCCTCTTTCTTACTCTAGTTTCTAGGACACACTTGCCTTCTTAAGGAGGATTAAATAACTTCAAGTGGAAAATTAAGTAAAGAGAACTGATTACTACAGAAATAAGCATCGTGTTATTATGTAAATGGTAAGACTGAAGGAGAAAAATTAAAACACAAAACCAAGGATAGATTCAATTCAAGGAAAATTGGTTTCAAATGCAGTGTTTTTCAAAATTTCGTCTGCCAGTTTTAAGTTTTATAGGATAATATAGTTTTAAATTTTCATGTGATTCTCTAGTTATAATTTCCTTCTTCATATTCATATTAACATTTGGGTATCTTCAACATGTAAATGAAAACTATCAATAAGCCTCAGCTAAATTATAAGAGCAAATAGTTGATCCTAGATTGAAGTTCTTTATGGCCTAATCTTTATCTAGCGTGATAAAGGTCTGTGGCAGGAATAGGAAATACATGGGATTTTTGCCATTTTTCTTTCCTCCTACGCCCAAGGTCAACAACAAAGAATCATAGCAGTGCTACTTTGGGAGGCTGAGGCGGGTGGATCACCTGAGGTCAGGAGTTTGAGACCAGCCTGGCCAACATGATGAACATCTCTACAAAAATACAAAAATTAGCCAGGTGTGGGGCATGCATCTGTAATCCCAGCTTCTAGGGAGGCTGAGACAGGAGAATTGCTTGAACCTGGAAGGTGGAGGTTGCAGTGAGTCGAGACCTCGCCACTGCAGTCCAGCCTGGGTGACAGAGCAAGACTCCTTCTCAAAAAAAAAAAAAAAAGGCCAGGCATGGTAGCTCATGCCTATAATCCCAGCACTTTGGGAGGCTGAGGCTGGCGAATCACCTGAAGTCAGGAGTTCAAGACCAGCCAACATGGTGAAACCCCACCTCTACTAAAAATACAAAAATTAGCTGGGCATGGTGGCACGCACCTGTAATCCCAGCTACTCGGAACTACTCGGGAGGCTGAGGCAGGGGAATCACTTGAACCTGGGAGGTGGAGGTTGTACTGAGCCGAGATCATGCTATTGCACTCCAGCCTAGGCAACAGAGCAAGACTCGGTCTTAAAAAGAAAAAAAAAGAATTATAGCACTTGTTATTGTGATCTGTATGCTAGTCTTTGAATCTTCAATACAACATTATTGGGGGCAGTCACCAGTAATGTATCACTGTAAGTCCACACTTCAGTCAGGGATGAACAGGAAGCAGCTGGTAGATTCAAACTAGTAATTTTAAGGGTGCTTAATATAGGGACTATTGCTAACCTTTTTCATTCTTAGGCTTGAAGGGACAAGTGGCTGCAAGAATCTAGAAGGAGCGGCTGTATGGAGAAAGTATTTGACAGGAGTCTTTGGTGGAGAGAAGCAGAGTCTTTATAATCAGACAAGGAGGGAGCTGGGGAATCCATGTCCAGACCTCACTCTCCTCCCTCCTCCAGTCTCCTGCCAGAGTGTCCCATTAACCAAGCCCAGCTGGTAGTGTAGGGGTCAGCCCTCTGTTGCGTGTAGCAGAGTGGAGAGTAGATTTGGACAGGACAGTGGAAGACATCTGATTGAGACCGGGTTGAAAACATGCTGCCATTTATAATTTCCCTTATTGTGTTGTCGTTGCATGTGAGCTCAGGGCCAAAACAGAACACAGTGGGCTGCCGATGCTAGGATGTCATTGACCTTTCATGTCTTCATGTCCCAGTAGTTAGGCAGGAGTGAGTCTGCAGACCTCTGAGACAGATGATGCAATTCTCCAAGCTTAGCATTCTAAACCAATTGAATTGTTGGCAAAAGACTACCAGCCGATGCTTTTAGAAAGATGTGATAGACTATTTTGTTTCTAACACGTCTCAAGCAAAGCACCCAAGAAAAATTTCCTCTTCTTTTTCATCTGTCTGCAGATGGGATCTTTGTTTCTCTGGAGTCATCTGTAAGTGTTACCGATCTCCCTATCTGAAGTCCCAGTCAGTGGAAGAGAGTGAGATTTCAGGGGGGTTTATTCATATCCAGTCTATATATTTTTGATTGAAACCTGATATCTTGACTCCAAGTGTCTCGTGATCTGCCGTCACCCAAATATGTTTTTGAGGCTTTATCCCGGTGGTGTTTTCTTGTGCTGCAAATAGAAAGCTGATGCTTTCTTTCCTGTTGTGGAAAATGTTTGTATGTCAGTTTTCAGAAATAAAAATGCTAAAACTGGCCGGGCACGGTGGCTCAAGCCTGTAATCCCAGCACTTTGGGAGGCCGAGGCGGGTGGATCACAAGGTCAAGAGATCGAGACCATCCTGATCAACATGGTGAAACCCCGTCTCTACTAAAAATACAAAAACATTAGCTGGGCATGGTAGCGCGTGCCTGTTGCCCCAGCTACTCAGGAGGCTGAGGCAGGAGAATTGCCTGAACCCAGGAGGCGGAGGTTGCGGTGAGCCAAGATCGGGCCGTTGCACTCCAGCCTGGGTAACAAGAGCGAAACTCTGTCTCAAAAAAAAAAAAAAAATGCTAAAACTGTCCATGGAACATTCTAAGATGAACCTTAAGAGTGGAGAAGGTCTTGTTTAAATAGGGTTTGGTTAGCATCTGGCCTGTGTTTAAATGATCACATTAGGAGAGCAACCTGTGAAATTTCAGCTTAATTAACTATAATATTTACTATTAGTGCAAAGAAAAATGGGGGAAAGAAAGGAAAACTGATAGTAAAAATAAATTTGCTATGTTGCTTGTTTCTCCTTTTTGGTAAAAGGGTAAGTAAAACAAGGAGGTGCAAATAGGTATTTTATATATAATCAATTACTGTTTCTCATCTGGTCATTGAAAAAATCATTCAATAGATATTTATAGTCAGTGTGGTCAGTGTATCTTAGTTATAGTGTTTCAACAGAAAAATGAAAGAAAAGTCTTGGCATATTTTCCAGTTGTATTTAAAGACATTTATCTCACTTTAATATTTAAAGACTACTTATGAAACAATAAAATCTGTCTGTCTCATGCTGCATGTTTGAAAATCTTCCAAAGCTTTATAACTGATAAGCTTCCAAATATCCTTGTGAAAATTTGATATTATTTTCCCTAGGTCAGAGGAATTACATGTGAGAAATAAAGGTCCAAAGGCCTGGGACAGAGAAAACGGGATTCTCCTGTTCTGTACTCACGTCACCCCTGCCTTCATGCCCCTTGCTTCCCAGGCTCTCCTTGGCCTTTCCTTTTGCTCTCCTGTCTCCATTCTCTGCTATGGTTCTGTCATCCCCAAGTCCTTTCATTTAGTCTATTTTTATGCTTTTTTCCTTTGATTCCTCTTTAACACCCATGTTTCCTGGCTTTTGTGAGCCTTTCCATAACTTGAAATCAAGTATCAAAGGTGCTTGGGTATCTGAATATTCACCAGACTCCACTTGTCCTTCCTGTGCCCTATTTACTCAGTTCAAACTGGTTCAGCCTACCATGAAAAAAACAGCACACTCAGCCTAGGAGTGTGGGGGGTGAAAAGGCAGCTCAGATATGGTGCCTGCTCTATGGAGCTTACAGTCAAATGAAGGAACCAACGGTATCTCAAAGTAATAAGAAAACACATTCTAATATGTACAGGAATAAGGTTCTGAATAGTGAAAACTTCCCAAGGAAGAG
>NW_016107875.1:61042-65552 GCF_001604975.1 Cebus imitator | reverse complement strand
CCTCGGCCTCCCAAAGTGCTGGGATTACAGGCTTGAGCCACCGCGCCCGGCCTGGAAGAGCTGATTCTAACCAAGGATAGATGAGCCTGGAAAACTTTGTGAGGGAAGAGGCTTTGAGGATGGGCTCCACCAGAGGAAAGGGAGCAAGGAGCCTTCTAGCCAATCAGAAGGGCTGTGGCCTGGCAATGGCAAGAGAGTACCAGCTCACCCCCCGGGGAGAGGGAGCTGGGGAGTGAGTCATATCACAGAGGGAGAGGACACAGTGGAGAAAGGAAAAGGGAGAGGCAGAAGCTGGGAGACTGCCTAGATTTGAAGAAAATGTTGATGTAGGTGCCTAGAGAAAACCATCAGAGACTGGGGGAGAGCTAAGAGTTCAGTGGCAGGGAGGCTAAGGGATGAATAAATTCCCAAAGGAAGGCATCCCACATGAGAGATTTCATTAGATTCATCAGAGCAGATTGCCATAAAAAGATATAAAGATATTGAGTTTTAGCATCTCTTCCAAAAAGTTTGACAGTGAAACTTAAGAAATGCAGCAGTGGCTGAAGAGGATAGCAGACATTTTTAAAAAATTTTAGGTATGAGGTTACATATGAGCTTAAACATGTGAGAAGAGGTTCCCATTAAAGACATGGGAGGAAGTGGCATCGTGGACACACATGGAAAGGTTATTTTGGGAAGATAAGGGACACGGTTTCCTGCCTCTGAGATCAGAGGAAGGAGGATGGGATAAACATGAAGCACATCTGATGCAAAGGGTGGAGGAGTTGACGAAGTTTACTGAGGATGGCCTCCATCTTCTCACTAAAGATGGCTAACGGAAGGAGCTAGGCGTTCTGAAAATAGAGGAGTGCCACTTTAGATCATGTGCTTGGAAAAGCTCATCTGTAAAAAGTCATAAATGTCCACTTAGAATGCCTAAGAAGTATATTTGGGATGTGGAATGAAGAGCAAGAAAACAACACTGCTGTGGAGGTGGGGAATGGGAGCTGGCTTGGAAGCAGTTAATCCCAAAGACCAAAAAAAAAAAAAAGGCCTGGACCTCCTTCCTTACTGATTTTTGCTGTAAAACAGTAGGCCAATAGTTTGGACACGTGTATACCAAAGAGAGCTCTGATAAATTAAAAGTCACCTTGGCAGAAAGCAGCATTCTGGATGTGAATGCCCATGTTATAACAAAGGTTTCTTTGTAGAACAACCCCACAGAACAAGGGTCTGAGGTAGGAGTTTCTGAGTTATTTAGAGAGCCAGACTATGGACAGAACAGGAAAATCCTTCATAACTTACTGACATCATACTTGCTTTTCCTAAATGATCGTAGAGCAAAGTACAATGAAAAGAGCATAGCGCTGGGCTCTGAGAGTCCAGAGTTCAAGTCTGGGGCCCCTATTTACTATCTGGGCAAGTTACTTAAACTCTCTGAATCTGATCTATAAAACCAAGATAATCATAGTACTTCATGGAACTGTCAGAATTGGATGACATAACAAATCCCCTTTCTTCTTTCCCTACCTACCTGACAGTTTGAAAATCTCAAATTCTAAGTTGTGGAAAAGAGTGTATTTATTATATCCATCACAGTTCTATAAACATCTCTCCTAAAGATTTAAGAATGACTTTTTAAAAGTCGCGAAAGTAGAGAAAGGAATTATCGGGGACCATCTCAATGTAAATCTGGAGAAAACAGTAAGATACAGGCGCCCCTGAAGTTTCCCCGGGGTTTCCTTTGGTCTACTGTTTGCTGCCATCTGCTCCATAGCATGCTCCCCTGAATGTCTGAAAAGAGATTTTTTTTTTTTGAGGTGGAATCTTGCTGTGGTGCCCAGCTGGAGTGCAATGGCGCGATCTCGGCTCACCGCAACCTCCGCCTCCTGGGTTCAGGCAATTCTCCTGCCTCAGCCTCCTGAGTAGCTGGGATTACAGGCACGCGCCACCATGCCCAGCTAATTTTTTGTATTTTTAGTAGAGACGGGGTTTCACCATGTTGACCAGGATGGTCTCGATCTCTTGACCTCGTGATCCACCCGCCTCGGCCTCCCAAAGTGCTTGGATTACAGGCTTGAGCCACCGCGCCCGGCTGAAAAGAGATTTGACAGGGAGGGGGAAGCTTGTGAAAGAGAAAAAAGGCAGGCACTCATGAAATAAAGATAGTGGGACGTTTGGTGTCTCTTCCCCTAGGAATGACAGAATCGGGTATGTGAGACTTCCTCAGAACCTCCTAATCTGGATGTCAGGAATTTGTTTCTAGAAAGACAGGCCCAGTCCTAGGATAGCAGAGCCATCTATTCTGAAGAGTGTGATAAGTTAGGCCCAAAACTAACAAGAGCTGCACAACTCTTGTTAGGTTTCCTAGTCACAAAATTCTCAACATTGACATTCCTTAGCTTCATAAAAATGTTGAAAGTAACCCATTTACATGAAAGGTACGCTACTTCAGCAAGAAAATGGAAGTGATGAGAGCAGAGCTGTCACAAGGTTTCTACCTTGCATCTGCCAGCCTCCCTGCCACTGGCCTGGCCTCTACCTTCCCCTGTCACTGTGATGACCTAGACTTGCTCCTGCCCACGGCCAAAGTCTCCACCTGGGTGCTCGTCCCACAGTCCATTGTACCCAAGGACATTTGCTCCAGCAATTCCCTGCCACCTCCACCCCTGACCCTGCACCTGAGAGTTTCTCTCTACAGGGGCGATCCTATCAACTTACAAACATGCCATTATTTCTTACAAATAAATCTCTTCTCATCCTACTTCCTCTTCTAGTTATATCCCATTTTCCTCCTCTCTTTAAGAAGAAAACTCCTTGAAGGAAGCATCTGTTCTTGCAACATCCATTTGTTTCTCTCTCTCTTTGAACCAGTTTGGGCCTCTCACCTCTCCACCCACACTGCTCAAAGTCACCAGTGGTCAAGAACACTGCTAGCTCTAACATGACTTCTCAGACCTCCTCTTACTTGACCTATGGGCAGCATTTGACAAAGTTGAAGGCTTGCCTCCTTGAAACACTTTTCTCCCTTGCTTCCCAGGTTCTCCCAGTGTTCCCCAAACCTCACTGGCAGTGTCTTCCTCATCCCTCCAGCCTCTAAATGTTGGACTTGCCCAGGGCTCATCTCTTGATACTTGTGTAATTGCATGTACTGTCTTGCCAAATATTTCTATAACTTTAACACCACCTCCGTGCTGATGACTCCCAAAATTGTATCTTCGTTTTGGACCTCTCCAATAAACTCACAACCATTTACCCAGTTGACTCCAATTGGATATCTAATTGACGTCTCAAACTTAACATATCCAAAGCCGAGTTCCTCGCATTCTTCCTGAAACTAGCTTTGCCTGTGGTCTCCAGTTGTTGGCTATTCCATTCTTCCAGTTGTTTTAGCTCAAAGATGCTAAGGGCAACCTTACTCTTTCCTCTCTCACACTCCGTATTTATGATCTGTCAGCAAATACTGTTGGATCTATATCTATAGCTACATCTACATCTATCTATGTCTATATCTAACCTTCACGTTCTTCCCATCACCCTCTTGCTATCATTTGGGTTCAACTGTCCATCATCTTGCACTGCTGTGGCAGTCTCTAGTCTCTCTGCTTCTACCCTTGCCCTCCAAGGTTTCTTCTCAATCTAGCAGCCAGGGCTATTCTCTTAAAAAACATCAAGTTCAATCATGACCCTCGTCTGCTCAAAACTTTCCAAAGATTCCCATCTCATTCAGGATAAAAGTCAAGTATACATGATGATGCCTTCTTACCCCTTGACCCCATTTCCTACTGCTTTCCCCTCAGTCATGCCAATGTAACCACATTGGTCTCTTTCCTGCTCTTCAAACAACTGAGGCGTGCTTCTGCCCCAGGGCCTTTGCGCTTGCTGTTCCCTCTGGATTGCTCCTCTGCTAGGTATTCTTATGGCAAGATCCCTCACTTCCTTAGTTATTCCATGTTAGTTCTAGTTACTTCCAAAAGCTTGATTAGGCTGAGACATCAGCAGATGCTAATTACTCTTCTTTCCTCAGATCGACTTCATATCAGTTCTGTTCTCATGCCTTTTGTAGTCTTTAAGACGCCTGCCAGCAGCTTCCAAGGTTATATCCTTCCACGTCTGAATGCAACAGGAACTAGTAAAGCCTTTGTCCCTTCATTGTTAGCAAGCATCTAGCAATTTAGAAGCAAATCTGCTTTCTATCTTAGAAAAGCCTATCCTGATTTTCTGCTTCATTTTTCCCTCCCCAGTTACCACTGCATAACCTCACAATATACTTACCTTGTTTGCCGGCTTCCTCACTAGAACACATGTCCCACAGGCTCAGACACTTTTCTCTGCTTTGTTCACAACTTTATTCTGGCACCTAGGACAGGACCAGTCACATATTTGTTGAAAATTTGAATAAATGGAGTTTATTAATTGAATGAGTAACCAAACATATTGCCATCCAATTGTTTTTTGGCAGAATAGTATTCCATCAGTGCATATGCACCACCATATACATATATATATATATATATATATATATATA
>NW_016107875.1:34529-59927 GCF_001604975.1 Cebus imitator | reverse complement strand
CTTCTAGGGTTTTTATGGTGTTAGGTCTTATGTTTAAGTATTTAATCCATCTGGAGTTAATTTTAGTGTAAGGTGTCAGGAAGGGGTCCAGTTTCTGCTTTCTGCACATGGATAGCCAGTTTTCCCAACACCATTTATTAAATAGGGAATCCTTTCCCCATTGCTTGTTTTTGTCAGGTTTGTCAAAGATCAGATGGTTGTAGATATGTGGTGTTGCCTCCGAGGCCTCCGTTCTGTTCCATTTGTCTATATCTCTGTTTTGGTGCCAGTACCATGCTGTTTTGATTACCGTAGCCTTGGCATAGTTTGAAGTCAGGTATTGTGATGCCTCCAGCTTTGCTCTTTTTGCTTAAGATTGTCTTAGCTCTGCAGGCTCTCTTTTGGTTCCATATGAAGTTTAAGGTGGTTTTTTCCAGTTCTGTGAAGAGGGTTATAGGTAGCTTGATGGGTATAGTGTTGAATATATAAATTACTCTGGCAATATGGGCATTTTCAAAATACTGATTCTTCCTAACCATGAGCATTGAATGTTTTTCCATCTGTTTCCTCTCTTATTTGCTTGAGCAATTGTTTGTAGTTCTCCTTGAAAAGGTCCTTTACATCCTGGTTAGTTGTATTCCTAGGTATTTTATTCTCTTTGTGGCAATTGTGAATGGCAGTTCTCTCTTGATTTGGCTCTCTGTTAGTCTGTTATTGGTGTATATTAATGCTTGTGACTTCTGCACATCGATTTTGTTTCCTGAGACTTTGCTGAAGTTGCTTATCAGTTTAAGGACATTTTGGGCTGAGATGATGGGGTCTTCTAGATATACAATCATGTTGTCTGCAAATAGAGACAATTTGACTTCTTCCTTTCCTAATTGCATACCTTTTATTTCTTTTTCTTGCCTGATTGCTCTGGCTAGAACTTCCAATACTATATTGAATAGGAATGATGAGAGAGGGCATCCTTGTCTAGTGCCAGATTTCAAAGGGAATGCTTCAGGTTTTGCCCATTCAGTATGATATTGGCTGTGGGTTTGTCATAAATAGCTTTTATTATTTTGAGATACATTCCATCAGTACTGGTTTATTGAGAGTTTTTATCATAAAGGCTGTTGAATTTTGTCAAAGGCCTTCTCTACATCTATTGAGAAGATCACGTGGCTTTTGTATTTCATTCTGTTTATGTGGTGGATTATGTTTATAGACTTGCATATGTTGAACCAGCCTTGCACCCCCAGATGAAGCCTAATTGATCATGATGGATAAGCTTTTTGATGTGCTGTTGCAATCTGTTTGCCAATATTTTATTGAAGATTTTTGCATCTATATTGATCATGGACATTGGCCTGAAGTTTTCTTTTTTTGTTGAGGCTCTGCCAGGTTTTGGTATCAGGATGACATTGGTCTCATAAAATGATTTGAGAAGGATTCCCTCTTTTTGGATTGTTTGGAATCATTTCAGAAGGAGCGATACCAGCTCCTCTTTGTATGTCTGGTAGAATTTGGCTGTGAACCCATCTGGACCTGGATTTTTTTTGAGTGGTAGACTATTAATTGCTGCCTCAACTTCTGCCCTTGTTATTGGTCTATTCAGGGCTTCAACTTCTTCCTGATTTAGGCTTGGGAGGGTACAAGTGTCCAGGAATTTATCCATTTCTTCCAGGTTTACTTGTTTATGTACATAGAGTTGTTTGTAGTAGTCTCTGATGGTAGTTTGTATTTATGTGGAATCAATGGTGATATCCCCTTTATTGTTTTTTATTGCATCTATTTGATTCTTCTTTTTTTTCTTTTTCATTAATCTGACTAGTGGTCTATTTTTTTGATCTTTTAAAAAAAACCAGCTCCTGGATTTATTGATTTTTTGAAGAGTTTTTGTGTACTGGTTGTTCCTTTCTATGTTTAGTGCTTCTTTCAGAAGCTCTTTTTAGGCAGGCCTGGTGGTGACAAAATCTCTCAGCAATTGCTTGTTCATAAAGGATTTTGTGTCTCCTTTGCTTATGAAGCTTAGTTTGACTGGATATGAAATTCTAGGTTGAAAGTTCTTTTTTTAACAATGTTGAATATTGGCCCCCACTCTCTTCTGGCTTGTAGGGTTTCTGCTGAGAGATCTGCTGTGAGTCTGATGGGCTTCCCTTCGTGGGCAACCCAACCTTTCTCTCTGGCTGCCCTTAGCATTTTTTCCTTCATTTCAACCCTGGTGAATCTGACAATTATGTGCCTTGGGGTTGCTCTTCTTGAGGAATATCTTTGTGGTGTTCTCTGTATTTCCTGGACTTGAATGTTGGTTTTTCTTGCTAGGCTTGGGAAGTTCTACTAAATAATATCCTTAAGAGTGTTTTCCAGCTTGGAGTCATTTTCTCCATCACATTCAGGTACACCTATCAATCGTAGATTATGTCTTTTCACATAATCCCATATTTTTTGGAGGCTTTGTTGATTTCTTTTCACTTTTTTCTCTAATATTACTTTCTTGTTTTATTTCATTGAGTTGATCTTCAATCTCTGATATCCTTTCCTCTGGTTGTTAAATTTGGCTATGAAAACTTATGTATGTTTCACAAAGTTCTCATGTTGTGTTTTTCATCTCCATCAAGTCATTTATATTCGTCTCTAAGCTGTTTATTCTCGTTAGCATTTCATCAAACTTTTTTCAAGGTTCTTAGTTTCTTTACATTGTGTTAGAACATGTTCTTTTAGCTCAGAGAAGTTTTTTATTACTTATTTTCTGAAGCCTGTTTCTGTCAATTCATCATACTCATTCACCATCTAGCTTTGTTCCCTTGCTGGTGAGAAGTTGTGATCCCTTGGAGGAGGAAAGGCATTCTGGTTTTTCGTGTTTTCATCCTTTTTACTCTGGTTTCTTCCCATCTTTGTGGATTTATTTACCTGTGGTCTTTGTAGTTGGTGAGTTTTGGATGGGGTCTCTGAGTGGACGTTTTGTTTGTTGATGTTGAAGTTATTTCTTTCTGTTTTTTAGTTTTCCTTCTAACAGTCAGGACCCTCTGCTGTAGGACTGCTGCAGGTCCACTGCAGACCCTGCTTGCCTGGGTATCACCTGCGGCAGCTGCAGAACAGTAAGGATTGCTGCCAGTTTCTTCTTCTGTTATTATCATCCCAGAAGGATACCCGCCAGA
Organism: Cebus imitator; assembly: GCF_001604975.1. Taxonomy (NCBI): domain Eukaryota; kingdom Metazoa; phylum Chordata; class Mammalia; order Primates; family Cebidae; genus Cebus; species Cebus imitator. Next base: position 56,805 of record NW_016107875.1, on the reverse strand, counting down.
TGTCCACCTGAGCTCTCCTTTATGAGGTGACTCTTTGGATATATGGGGGGTTGGGGAGCTGCTTGAGGAGACAGCCTGTCCCTTATAGGAGCTCAAGTGCTGAGCTGTGATGTCCGTTGTTCTGTTCAGAGTTGCTGGGCAGGTGGGTACATTTAAGTCTGCTGCAGTGGAACTCATAACTGCCTTTCTTCCCAGGTGCTGTGTTCTGGGAAGGTAGGGCTTGATGTGCTTCTGCCTTTTTTCAGAGATGCCCTGCCCAGCAAGGAGGTAGCCTAGTCACAGTCTGCCAGCAGAGGTGTTGCTGAGCTGCTGTGGGCTCTGCCCAGCTGCTGTGTGAACTTCCTTGCAGTTTTGTTTATAGAGGTATAGTTAGAACTACCTCGGTAATGGCAGATTGCCACAGTAATGATGGACTGCCTTGGTAATGGTAGACTGCTTCGGTAATGGCGGACTGCCTCAGTAATGGCAGACTTCCTCTGTAGCGGTGGACTGCCTTGGTAATGGGAGACACCCTTCCTCCCACAGAGCTGGACCCTTCCAGGTCCAGCTCTGCTTACTGTGAAACTCTCAATCCAGAGCATCTCTGATTGCTCGTGTTTATGGGGGTGGGAACCGCCGAGCCAGATCACCTGGCTCCCTGTTTCAGCCCTGTTTTTTTCAGTTGAATGGGTGGCTCTGTTTCCCAGGCATTCCCAGTGCCATTTGAAACGGCTGCCCAGATTTGTGTGAGCTTTTTTGCAGAGACCCGCTATGCCGGCCGTGCTGGTAACTTGTGGCACTTTTCAACCCAGGAATCTCCTGGTCTGTGGGCGGTAAAAACTCGTTTGGAAATGCAGTGATCACTCACCCTCTGCATTGTTCTCACTGGGAACAGCACTCCAGAGCTGTTCCTATTCAGCCATCTTGGATCTCCCACCATCCAATATTTTTAAGGGATTTAAAAATACTGTATTTGTGGAGAAATGTGGCAGAAATCTAGTGATCTGTAGTGTTTGAACTTCTGCCAGACCTGGGAAAGATACCAGGTAGTAGTAACCATATCCATTGTAATCAAGAATGAGATCTCCAGGAATACTGTTTTCTTCATTGCAGGCCGATGGCCAGCCTCCAGCCATACAGCTCCTCATTGCCAATGAAGGGCTGACTTCATGACCATAAGGATAAGAAAACCAGTGCTCACAACTACCAGGCAAGGCATCGTGGACAGGGTGGAATCACTTCTTACTGATTTATAATATCAAAGTGATGGGATAACATCTCAGGGCAGTGAGGAAAGCTGCCGTGTTATGGTCTTGGTTCTGGTTCTGGTTATGGATGGGAAAATTGGCTCTGTCCAGTTTGTGACCCAGTCACATTTCAAAGGCTCAGGCACCCTGACTTGACTTAGATTTAAGATTCCTTTTGTATGAGTGAAACATGGCCTCTTTTTGTTTTGGTTTTGTTTGTTTAAAGAAGGAGGCTGTACTTCAAGCACCCAGGTATACGAGATTCATGGATAATAAATATGTGGTAGCTTTTGAACTTACAAGGAAGTTCAAAATAAGTTTTTTCCCCTAAAATATTGTTAAATGACTAGTTGTGTGACGTTAGGTAAGTCTCCTGATGTTCTGGAACTGTGAGGTCCTCATCTGTAATATAGTAGGGCAGGACCTATGATCACTAAGGTCAATTTCTGCCCTTCTTTTCTTTTGATATGACACCAATTAACCCTTATAGAATATAATAATTTTGTCTTATATAGCTCATGTTTTGCTAATGGAGATCAAATGCAATAATGTTTCTGAAAGCTTTTGATAAACTAAAGCACTTTGCCTATTCAAAACATTTATTATTACTATTCTTTATAAGTTTGATAAGATATGTTTACTGTCCCTAAAATATTTTTAGAAAAATATACAACTCTAATGAAGAGCAATTGTGACAATCCTAATACATAAAGTACTTGGATAATTGTCATTTAAACTTCTTAAATGCTTCGAGGGTTGCTTGCTCAGCTTTAAATGGCATCACCAGAAACTGGTTACTCTCCTTTCTTCTGGTCAGTTCTTCCATATCAGTTCTATTCTCACGGCTTTTGTAGTCATAAGAATGTCTGCCAGCAGCTTCCAAGGCTACATCCTTTCAAGTTTGAATACAACAGGAATTAGCAGAGCCCTTGTCCCTGCTGTATTAGCAAACATCTAGTAATTTAAATACAAACTTCCTGCAATGTATGTGACCTAAAGACATGCAATACGTGTATTGGCTTAGACCTGGGCATGAGTGCTACCTGAAAGCTAGGTAGATAGATCCCTGTCCAGCCCTCTGGGATGAGGGGTGAGTAAGGAGTGGATCCCCCCAACAAAAATTGGTCCATTGTGAGAGTCACTGCTGAAGAGGCAGTCCACATGTATACATTTCATAAGAAAAATGTGAACATTAACTTTTGCCATAGCTGCTGGTTAACCCCTCCAATTGCCAGAAAGGCATGTCATTTTTATTGTGCAAATGAGCCGGCTGTTGGGAGACTTTTGTTAGTAGAAAGCTCTGAATTTGCAGAGTAGAGCCAAATCTCCCTCAAGAACCCATGCAGTCTGCTGTGTTTATTTTGTCCTTGCTTTCAGGTAAGGCAGGCTGGAACAGATCAGCCGTGCCATTAGCAGCCATGAGAAGTGCTGTATCATTCACAAGGTCTGGTATGGACAATTTCGGTGCACCACGTTTTCTGGGACATCTCAGTGAGGCATCCCCCTCGCACAGTTCAGGGAGGAGAACTCAGTCTATCCTCCAAGAGCAACTTTGTGGGTTTGGTGGTTAGCTGCCAACAAGAAGACTGATCTTTGAATTCATAGTTCATGACAGGAGGACTCCAGAGTTCTTGGCAGAAAGCGATGTTTCTAATACTAATGCTCCTTATGGCTGGCAAGACCACATAAGTGGTCCATGTTTACTGGTAGTATTTGCATAAAGGATCAGCTCTCTTATTTTATTCAGTGCCAAAATTTCCGAAGATGAAGGAGATGGTGGATCCCCAGCACAAATAGGGTAATGTGGCTGGTGCCACTACAAGACCTGTAAACAGTATGACTGTGAAGGCTGTACCATCAACGTGACAGGTTTTCACATGAGATTACACTGCTATGAATATGAATTTTGCTCTGTGGCATATGAGAACCGAATCTTACAATGGAAGCTCTGCTACAAAAAGATTTGGTTAAGCTGTCAGGTTGCTAAATAAATGTCCTCTTACAATTTGTTTATACCTCTACTGAGCACAACATTTCAATAAAGAAGGAGAATTTTAACCGCCTGAAGGAAGATGGGAAAGAGATTACAGAGTCTCTGTTGGTGGCTGACCTTTATCTCATTTCAGGGATTTTATTTTTCTAACCATTGAGGAGCAAATAGGAAGAAAGTTGCTTCTAAAGATTCTGAAGAAAGCCCCACATCTGTTAAAATAACTAAATGAGCCCCTGTTCGCCAAATCAGGGACTGTCCCACATTATTTTGTAATGGGAAATAGGAATCAAGGTCTGCAGTGGCAAAATGATTTTGCCTTTTTCTTGCTTTCACTGTGATGCCTTGTGATTTAATATGACTCTAAACTAGTCCCTTGTGTGAAGGCAAGTTTCAAGAATGGGAAAGAATGAAAACTCCTAAGGTCTGGGGTTCACATTATGTCCCTTGCAAACTGTTTGCCTGCCTAAATATTTTGGGTCTTTTGTTTTCTGTGATTGCTAAATTCTGTCCCAGAGTATTTGTTACCAGAGCAAAAAATTTGGTTAACAATGAAGTGCCAAAAGCAACTGCTGCAGCTAACTCTGATGCTCCCAAAGTCAGAACCAGCTGTTCTCTGTAAGGGATTCATCTGGGGCCATGTCTAAACTCCTGTATACAAAATGGTGGGAAGGGATCGCCTGAAGCATGCCCGTGTAGCGTTTATTTATTCATGATGGGATTGGCAGACATATCGAAGGCAAGTTTTTCCTCGAAAAGTTTTAGAGAGTCAATTATTTGCCACTTGGCAAAGGCAGGTGGGCAAGTGTCATGGTTAAGTGTTAAGACGCCAGGAGCAGATGGACCTACTCAAGCCACCTGCTAGCTGTGTGATCTTAGGCAAATTACTCAATCTCTCTGATACCTGGTTTTGTCATCTCTAACATGAGGACAATACTAGTTTCTAATGTACTATTGTCTTGAGAATTAAATAAGGTAATGGGCATAAAATTCTTCGTGTAGTTTCAGGCCCATTTGAAGTGCTAGATAAATGTTTATTATTATTATTATTACCTAATTTACCTTAAATATTAGATCTTGTTCCTGCTAATTGAAGACTATAAAGGCAGAAAAAACTATAATAATATTGGAAGATGCTTGCTTTCATGTTTTCAGAGATGAAGATAACCAATATGTTCTATTTAAAATATAAGATATTAGGAATCCAAGGTTTCCATTTCAAAAGTCAATTAGAAGTGGTAAGAGATTTTAATTTGGGAGGTAGCATAAGGCTAGTTCTAGGATTACCCTAATGAACATATCATTATTTATTTACCTTTATTTTGAATGTGCTGTTGCAGAAAGTTTTGAGAAATTGCTGGACAAGCTGTGATGATAAAGTATAAAAATTTTCCAAACATCGCACACACACACACACACACACACACAGAGAGAGAGAGAATCTGAAGAATTGAATTTTCTGTCTGCTCAGAACAGCTACCTCTTTGTGCTACCCCTAAATTTGCTGAAATGTTTCCCTTAATGGTGATGCATTTGAGAAGGGGATTAAAAAATGTGTAACTTTTGTCTTTATGAACATGACAATGCCAGTCATATACTGGGGGCCACAGGGAGGGGCCGGGGCCTTTGTGGCTGGATGAAATCCTGAAGGCCCCAATTCCTGCTGAGCATCCATCAGTGCCAAAGGCCCATGGAGAAGGCGAGGAGAGAAAAAGCATAGGGCAGCTGCTGCCATCCACACGTTCATTTTGCCTGGCAGAAGGGCTGACCAGAAAGGCTTTCCTCCAAATGGTATGAAGCAAGTAAAAAGCAAATTACAAATACACGCACTTTTGAAAATTACCATGTGGGCACAAAAAAGAAAAAGATTCCTCTTGCTCTTATTTTAAGAGAAAAATATTCTTCACGTGTTCTTTCTGTGAGAAAGATAAGTAAGAAATATTAAGTAGGGAAAATAGGTGGTGAGACAAAAATTGTTATTTTTGCCTTAGCCAATGACCTTTGAGAAACTGAAATTTCCTTTGAAGGAATTAAAATGGAAAAATAAGTAAAAACTAAAGCTGCCTTCTGGCTTTCTTGGTTACCCTACACGTTGGATTCAACTGACAGGGTGGCTGCCACGGGACGATTCACAAGCCTTCACGGTCGAGTCGTGGTCTCAGGTGGTGCATTGCAGGTCGCCGAGGCTTTGGCCTGCAAATGGACTGAGAAGGCCATTGAACAGTGTGGTGCGTTGCTAATTAGTGGCAAATTTGGCCAGTTTCTGCATGTGAGGAAGCTTGAGCAGAATACGGCCCCATCTGCTCTGAAAATAATAACCACATTTTAAGCAAAGGCTTTTCTTTCACAGGGAGCTCCTCTCTACAATAATTTTTATTTTAGTCATTGCATTTTTTTGTTTTTGGTTTTGGTTTAATGTGCAAAGAATGTTTCTCCAGGATGTTGTTATCATGGGATGGGCTAACAGGCCCCCTAAATTTGAGGAGGTGTTCTTCATTTCTTTCATTGAGCTAATTCTCCCTCAACTTCTCAACCCTGCAGAAGACATGAAAACTGGATTTAAAGTTAGCTCTGCAAGGTAAAGTGGCTTCCCTTTATTTCATCTGCCTGTGTTTATTTTTTACTGTTGTACAAAAGCCATGTCTCCAAAAGTTGATTTACTGGAGGCTGACTTTTCCTGGAAAAATATATCAGAAGACTCTTCCTATTCCTATAATGGTTTCTGAACTGGGAAACTCATTTCTTCTTGTTTCTATGTGTGCTTATGTATTTTTTAGTCAAGCAATCATTGCTCATTTGTTTCCTAATTTACTCATATTTACCTGGGGTTTAAAACCAGAAAAAATGTAAATAAAACAAGTACCAAGAAAAACGCCAAAACAGGGTATGACTTTTCTCGGATCCCATGTATGGATTCCAAAAATAAGTAAGTAAGCAAAGATACAGAACTTCTACTAAAGATCTGACCAGAGAAGGGTCCCCTACTTTTTTGTTGTCTCATCTAATATCTTCCTGCATTTTCTTACTTTCTTCCCTTTTCTCTCTCTCTCTCTTTCTTTCTTTTTTCTTTTTTTGAGACAGAGTCTTGCACTGTCACCTGGCTGGAGTGCAATGGCATGATCTCAACTCACTGCAACCCCACCTCCCAGGTTCAAGTGATTTTCCTGCCTCAGCCTCCCAAGTAGCTGGGATTACAGGTGCCTGCCACCATGGCTAATTTTTTTGTATTTTTAGTAGAGACGGGGTTTCACCATGTTGGCCAAGCTGGTCTCGAGCTCCTGACCTCATGATCTGGCTGCCTTGGCCTCCCAAAATGCTGGAATTCCAGGCATGAGCCACTGTACTCAGCCATCTTCCTGCATTTTCTAGGAACTTGCTGAATAACCTTCATTAGCAGGATGGTCCTAATAACCCCCCAAAACTAATTTTCAGCAACTTTTTTAAAAATCCAGTAAGAATGCAAGTCTTGTACCACTTGGAGCAGATAACCATTTCTCTGTTAATTCAGTCGTTATAATCTTATTGCCATCAGAGGGACTTTGCCTGTATGTCCCTCCACTCTGTAGCCCAGAATAATGAAAATGCTGCAAGAACCTTTGCTGATGGGTGCACCTTTGAGTTTACAAAGAGGAATGATTTTAAAATTGACTCTGTAGACCACAAGTAATGAAACTGACCATATCCAGTTTTGAAGGCCCCAATACCTAAAAGAAGCTGTAAATTAGCGGTGGGCAGGTAGTATGTTTCTGGTGATATGAAGCCCAAGCTGATATTGGTCCAGCGAAGTATTGCAGAATTTGATAGAGGAAGTTGATATTGTCCCACCCAAGGGCAACCCAGACATGAAATGTGTAGGCAGCTTTAGGCCTAGCACATTTGCAATCTCTGAGAAGCTGAAGTAGTAACAGGAGAGTGGCGGGTGTGATTATTCTGGTGCGATATAAGTTAAAAGAAGCGTGCAATACAAGTTAGAAGAAGTAGCTTAGGCTATTATTTCGCTTCTGTAGAAGTAATGACGGTAGCAACAATAGGAGCTAGTATTTATTGAATATCTGCTGTGCTCTAGACACGAAGCTTAGCATAGTATTCATTACTCCACTTAGTTCTCACTGGAGCCCAAGTGGGAAACACTGATTGTCCCCGATTGTGTAACTGAAGAAACTAAAACACAGAGAGGCTAAATAACTTGCTTGCCTTCATCAGCGGTCAAGTAGTCGAGCTGAGACTTGAACCTCCATCTGATTCCAGAGGGAAATCACTAGTCACTATCTTCCATTGCCTTTCGGTTACATTATTCTGCTGCTATAGTTTATAGAACTATGTGCCAGGATGGTCCCTACAGCCAAGAATTTTGTCATCTGAAAGTCTTTTAAATAACATTTCTAGTTTCTTGTGAAACCTTCTCTTTCTTTAACAATCAACTTAAATTCCTTATACTTCCCTTTCAAACTCTTAGCTGTCACTTCCCCTTGTGCAATTAGGTGATCAATCAATATGATCGCCTTTTCTCTTCAAAGAAAATGGAAGCAAATATAAGTGCTATGGTCTCCACGTCTCCTTAGTTAACATCTCCAGGCCCCAAATTCTCAGAGAGTCCCTGCACGTTGTAACATTTGGACACTGTCCCTGCTGAGGTAGGTAACCTTGAGTATCTAAATCCTGGACCCATAAACCTAAGGTGCAAATGCTAAGATGCAAATCAGTTAGAAGTAAACTGATGTGTAAGTCCTGTTTTACTGTTCTCACGTAAATCAATTTCCCTCTCAAACATTGCAACACAGCATTTGAAATTCAGCTGAAGAAAGATTTATTCAAGTGTTTTCTTAAGTGCAGGTTGTCTTAGTTGTTACAGGTTAAAGGGAAAATGTCATTTTAAAGACTTATGAGACCTAAAACTTTTTATATTCTCCTGTTTTTTTGTTGTTGTTGTTCTCTTCCCTCTTCTCTCCCCATCCTATTAGCCTTTCTCAATGGCTTTATTTTCAGCAATACGACTTTTAAATTGAACGTACGCTTTACAGTAACGAAAGCTAAAGAGTAGTATGTGTACTGGATTGATTTTCAATTTCTTTTAAGAAAGGCTAAAAGAGCTTGGCTCAAAAGAAGGACAATCAGAAATAGAGCATTTTGCCTCTTTCTCTCTCAATACCCTGTGCTTGGTTTTGGTTCCTTGTTTTTTCTTCTTTGAATCTCGGTACACGTTTTGGACTACCCTCACCTGCACTGCCTCTCAGGCTTCGCAGTCTCAATCTTGGCCAGTCTCCAACTGAATTCTCTTTATGTGATATAATTAAAAAAACAAAAACAAAAACAGAAGCAGTTCGTCACCTCAAACACTGGAAGAATATGCCATGTCACTCTGCTGTAACTTCCTCTCTTCTGTCTTTCTCTCCCACTCCATTAAGTTTCAAGGAAGCAAAAATACTCAGGCAGTTTTTACCATAAATGAAGCTTCCTCGAACTGGACAATAATAAAATAGAACAGGTAAATGACATCCTTTGTCTTGCCATGACTGCTTTATCAGTTTAAGGAGCTAAATGACATGGCAGGTTTGCATTTCTATCTCATGGAAGCTGGCATTTTTTTTTGTAGCCACGTCATAGTTCATCTAAATTTGAATACGTGAGACACAAGAATCCGGAGTTAGATGCTCTAATTTATTTCTATAGCAACTGGAGTACAGTGCTCTATAGAGGGGAGTCACTCAATACATATGTGCCAACTTCAGCACCTCTCAGCCTTACAAAGATGCTGGAATGCTTGGGCGATTCCCAAGACAGGAAGCAAAAAGTGATAGGTTGTTGCTGATAGCTGAGCTGCCTGGAGCCTCAGTAAATTATTCATATGAGGGGATAAGCTGATTAGCTTCTGATTTCTATGGAAAAATATAAGGGGGACCTCTCCCCCCCATGAATCCACCAGAAAGAAAATGTTTCTGGAACATATTGAAATATATAACCAGAAGGATAATTGCTATTGAAAATTAGAGGATGGGGAGCTGTGACCAAAATTTGATGATATCATTTAATTAAAAATTTTCTTAAGCACAGATGATGATGGAATTAACAGGGCGGCCGAAGTGTTTGTTCACAGATTAGAGAAGGGCTGGGACGAGGTATGAGTTGAACCCTCACAAAGGGGCATGGAAAAAGAAGTAGAAAAACTGCCAATATTTATGTTTTCATGTTTGATATTACTTCCCGCAGCCTTGCTTCCCTCCACTTTCTCTCTGAAGGCAGCAGAGGTGGAAAAGCTGAGACCTTAGGGCCTCCACCTCCGGAAACAAAGTAACAAGAGTAAGGGAAGTAGGAGGAATGAGGGAAACCTTTTTCACAAGCATACATTTGAATCGGGTAGCCAAACCCTGTGGCAGGTGGGACTGCATCTTCACGTAATTGACATACTGCCAGGGGAGTTCCTCACTGTGATGAACAGAAAGCAAGGATGTGTCTGATTCCTGAGGCTGTAGGAGGGTGCTCTCTACTAGCCCACCCATTATCATGCCATAATCCTGTTAGGAGTTGCAAGGAACACATAGCACTATTTTTTTCTTTTCTTTTTTTTTTTTTTGAGATGGAGTCTTGCTCTGTCGCCCAGGCTGGAGCGTAATGGCAAAATCTCAGCTCACTGCAGCCTCCAACTCCCTGGCTTAATCAATTCTCCTGCCTCAGCCTCCCAAATAACTGGGATTACAGGCATGTGCCACCACGCCCAGCTAATTTTTTGTATTTTTACTAGAGTCGGGGTTTCACCATGTTGGCCAGGATGGCCTCAATCTCCTGACATCGTGATCTGCCTGCCTCCTCGTGCTGCCTTGGCTTCCCAAAGTGCTGGGATTACAGGCATGAGCTACCACGCCCGGCCCACATAGCACTATTAAACCAGGAGTGCATGATCCCCTTAGGAGCCTGCCCTCTGCAAAGTTCATCAGCAGAGCCTCAGGTGACCTCTGGGGCTGTTTTTATTGGCTTTGACACCTCTGCCTATTCCTAACACTCCTGGAATAACTGTGAAATCCAAATGACATTTTTAAAATTTATTTATTTATTTAGAGACAGGGTCTCACTCTGTCAGCCAGGCTAGAGTACAGTGGTGTGATGATCTTGGCTCATTGCAGCCTCAACAGCCTGGGCTCAGGCCTATCCTGATCCACCTCAGCTTCCTGAGTAGCTGGGATTACAGGGATGCACCACCACACCCTGATAATTTTTATTTTTATTTTTTTGTAGAAATGGGGTTTCACCACATTACTCAGGCTGGTCTTGAACTCCTGGCCTCAACTGACCTGTCTGCCTTGGGCTTCCAAAATGCTGGGATTACAGGAGTTAGTCACTGCGCCTGGCCCAAGAGGGCATTTTATAAAGCTCTTCCCAGTTCTAAGATCTATGCTATACATTCATTTATTCTAAAGAATAGCTAGTGGGCAGTGAACATTTTGTTATGTTCTAGGCACTGTGCTAGGTGCTGAGGAGGCATTGTTATTCAATTCTCACAAGAATCTCGTAGGGTAGGGAGATCATTGCCTCCTCTGTTAATGTTAAGAAATGATGATCGGCCGGGCACTGTGGCTCACACCCGTAATCCCAGCACTTTGGGAGCCCGAGTTGTGCAGATCATGAGGTCAGGAGATCGAGACCATCCTGGCTAACACAGTGAAACCCATCTCTACTAAAAATACAAAAATTAGCTGGGTGTGGTGGCGCACACCTGTAGTCACAGCTACTCAGGAGACTAAGGAGGAGAATAACTTGAACACGGAGGCAGAGGTTGCAGTGTGCAGAGATCGCACCACTGCATTCCAGCCTGGGTGACAGAACGAGACTGCGCCTCAGAAAACAAAAAGAAATGGTGATCAGAGAACCTATGTAATTTGCCCAAAGGCATATTGCTGGTAGATAGAGAATTGAGGAATTAAATCCAGGTGTCTTTAACTGCAAAGCCCATGCTGTAGAAGGCCTGAAAGGTTACAGGGGCAAGCTGCTTGCACGGGAGAAAGAAGTGGGGAGGGAACCTAGCAAAAAGATGATTTTTCTAAGGAAGAAGGGCTCAAAAACCTAAAAATGAGACCAGGGAATTTTCAGACCATGTGAAAGTGACAGTCTATCACTGCTCAGCACCCATGCCCCCTGTGTCCCCTCAAACAAACACTGATGAGACAGAATAGATCTGCCCACGAGAGGGTCGTGAAAGCTGACATATGGAAATGTTTCAGGTCAGCTTTTACTAGAACTTCCGGTTTGAAATCAGGATTGCTTAAAACACGCACACACAAGGAGGATGTTGTTTCAGGAAAGCTTCCCTTAAGAAATGGAATTCGTGTTCTTAATTAACGCAGAGCAAGCCTGTTTTGGGTGTCTTACATACCTAGCCACAAGTTTTCCAATTTTATAAACGTGAGACGGGTCTCTCCACGGAGATACCATGATGAGAGTGGCGCAGCTCACTAAGAGGGATGCAAATACACATAGAAATACAAATCAGTAGAGACCCTGTTACCGCTTTAATAAGCTGCTGTGAATAATTCTGAATCAGAGACCACTAGCTATTTAACATACTCAGCAATAATGGAGTATAGCTATCTGAACACTTCTAAATGATTTCTATTTCAGTGTTAGGAAACACCAGAGAGACTTTTGCAGCTCCAGTTACAAAAAAAAAGAATTTATTCTTGGGAACTCCAATTGGAGAAAAGTAATGGATAACTGTATACATGTTGGAAGACTAGAACTATGCAAGCCTTTTTGACATATAGCATGTAAGTACCAGTTCTAGGCCCTGCCCATCATCTCATATAAGAAAAATATAATTTAAAATGCTTATTTTTCTCAAGTTATTCCCATGAATAATTATGAAGGGGGACCATATTTCTTGTTCATCAAAAAATAATTTTTTTTCACGTTAACTCCAGGAAAGTTCAAATAATGTACCTTTCTGCCTAAAAGAAAGTGTTCCAGATACCACTGACCCACAACAAACTCCCCCACAATATAGTAGCTTAAAACAACAACCATTTTAATAAGCTCAGGATTCTGTGGGTCAGGAATTTGGATAGGGCACAAAACAGATGCGTTCATTCTGCTCTGTGATAGCTGAGTTCTCAGGTGGAAAGGCCCAGAAGCTGAGAGTGACTCGGGCTGGGGCTGGAATCCTCATACCCGGAGGCTGCTTCACTCTCATAGCTGGGATAAAAAGGTGATTTGTGGAGTAGGGCTGTTGACTGGAGTACCTCCATGTGGCCTCCCCATGTGGCTCAGCCTCCTCAGAAGCCGTGGTGGCCTTGGGGCTCCAAATGCACGTGTTCCAGTAAACAGGGTAGAAGCTGAATGTCCTGTTGTGACTTACAGAGTTACTTCCATCATGCTGTATCAAACAAAGGTGTCAAAAGCCCACCCAGATTCAAGGTGAGGGGGATACCACCTGTTGATGGAGAAGTGACAGATTACACTGTGAGAAAAGAAATGTGAGATGGGAGGTATTGCTTCTGATGATACAGATTTGACCCAGGATGCAGGTAACATCAATGGTAAATCACGGTAGTAACTAAATCTTACAGTGCTCACTATGTGCTGGACACTGTTCCCACCATTCACCTGTGTTCATTCAGTTCAGCCTCAGTGGAAACTGGGATACAAAGAGGCTAAGTAACTAGCCCAGATACACAGCCAGAGAGCAGTGAAACCAGGCTTCGAGCTCAGGCAATTCAGTTCCATTTACTGTGCACATTAACTCCTCCTCTATATTGCCTCTCCAGTCCAGTGAAGAAACAAAGTATAAGGAAACACAAACTATAAAGTGTTATTTACTTCTAAGCTGTACTAGGGAAGGGGGACAGATGTTTACTGATTCTCCACCACACGCCAGGTATTATGTGTCACATATTACCTTTCTTAATTCTCCCAATAACCCTGCGAGGTAGGTATCATTACTGCCGTTTTATAGAAGACAGAGTCGAGGCTCGGAGGTGTTAAGCAACTTGAGCAAAGAACAGAGCTGTCAAATGTTGGCCCTGAGATCTAAAGTCAGATCCATCTGACTTCAATTTACCTGCTCTTGCCCCTTTTCATAGCCACAGTCTGCCTCCTCTTGAGGGTTTTTGGGTCAGGGTCCACTTGAATCCTAGCTCACATAATTCACTATGGAATCTTGAAGTCTTGCTAGCATGGCACTTTAGGAATGCAGTTGAATGATTACAGCCAAAACCCTTGGTTTGATTATGGGGCTTTGGGGACTAATAGTGCAACATTTGTGTTTGTCTTTGTAAATTCCTGCTGGACATCAAATGTGACTTTTATCTTAGGTAATAAGCCGGAATTCTGGAAAGGCTGTTTTTTTTTTTTTTTTTTTTTTTTTAATCTTTCTAAGAATATGACTTATTGAATACCTGACATTTCCAAGAATTTATCCTTTGCCCTATCAGACCATTAAATAAGCAGTAACTGCTCTGAAAAGGTCTGTGCTTTGCTTGATTTCGGCTATAATTTGATAGGCACTCAACCGTAATGTTATGATTGTGAAGCACTTATGCAGGACTGTGTGTCTGCAGGATGTGGTCTAAATATTTTCTGATCTTGTGCTTCTTCCTCTAAGTCCCTAATCCCAGCTGTGCTGGGTCCTTAACTAATTCTGAGAAGGTTCCTTGATCTGTCATGGAAGAAAGAGACAATTTGATTTGGGAATCCAGAGATATTTGTACAATCTTTTTTATTCCATTAATGTGACTGACAGCTTCAGCTCTTGTGTCAGAGAGCTCTTTTTCAACTTGCTTCCTGGGCTGACAACTGATGTTTTAACTGCTTGCCCTTTTCTTCAACAACAAAAATGGCACCAATTCTATCATTGCTTAAGGTTTGACACTGTGCTTGCCAAGGCTAAGACTCAGTGGACTTTCCTAGACTTTGTCCAGACAGCTAGTTGAGGGTTTCCAGTTATTTATACTCTTACGAAGCTATCATGATATTATTTGGAATCACATCTGTTCCTAATGGGATAGAATTTAAACTAATGGTGGGAGATCAGGTAGCGTCACAAAGGTTTTAGACAGTTACAGAATTCACCAATACAATATTCAGGCATCAATACAAATTGGAAGCTAGCAAGTGAATGGTATCTCTTATCAGGATATAAAAGCCATTTGGATGTGTTTATCTTAGTTCACTTTCTAAGTGACAAGTCACAAAAACTTGACAAGGTGCCAAGCCCTTTTCATCTTAGTGTGGGCCCACTGCCTAGCACATGGTAAGTTTTTCATAGATGTTTGTCAACTTGTTCAGAATTATCTCAGAAACTTGCTTACAGGAATTTGTTTAAACTTGGAATCTGTTGTCAGAGAAATGTAAGGAAGAAAGGCCTGAATTTTTTTACATGTGGCTCAAACCCTTTAACTCTCCGGCCCAGTGCTTTCCTTTTGAAATCATCCATAGCATTTAGAGGGCTAGAGTGTATTATATAGTAGCTGTGATTTACTCATTGTCCTACTGGGAAGCTTACTTATAACTCACCTAATCTTGAGGGCTGCAGAGTGCAGGCTCACACAGTGCCTGGGACAGGCAGTGGACACTTTCTATAATTTGCTGAGTGATTGCAGTAACTGAACCATCCATCTTATTAGGAAAAGCTTTTCTATTAATTTCCATCTTGGTCACAGAAGTTACTCATCAAATCCTGTTCTGGATGAAACTGCTGTTCTTTGCAAATACTTAAGATATGCATGCTTTGGTGCTTGCCTTCAATTTCCTTCCGAGTACCAGAGTGGGTGGAGGCCATTCCTTTCTGTTTTTTGAGGCTTTA
Source organism: Cebus imitator (assembly GCF_001604975.1). Classification (NCBI taxonomy): domain Eukaryota; kingdom Metazoa; phylum Chordata; class Mammalia; order Primates; family Cebidae; genus Cebus; species Cebus imitator. The sequence continues at coordinate 41,801 of NW_016107875.1, read as the reverse complement.
CTAAATATGGTATTCATGCAGATTAAAAATATGCACATAAAATCAATTATCTTAATCTCATTGTAAGAAAAAGAAACACACTCAAGCTCGTTGAAGAAAAGAGGAATTTATTGTAAGGGTCTGAAAAAATCCTATGAATCTAATCATACAGCTGGGCACATGTGGGAACTCAAATTTCTTCAGGCAGATAATTCTTCCTGGTCTTTCTCAGTTGATTGTTGTTACTTCTCTCTGCAGGTCAGCTCCATCTTTCCTGTGGAAACAAATTTCTTTTATAGGTCTTTCAGGGTCTGTTTCCAGTAGCTTCAGCTGCATTTAACTTTGAGATGTTATAGAGCCAGTCCTAATATTAATTATATTCAGCCTTATGGCTCTTAAGCCTAAAATGTCCATTTATCCCGTCTCTATGTTTCACTTTTGGAAATTTCTGAATGGTCCAGACTGGATCATTTGCCCACTCTTGGTCCATTTACCAAGGGTATGAGCCACATCCCTTCAGGGTCCTTAGCAGGAAACATTCTCAAAGAAGAGAGTGTGGACAAGGGAAAATGATGAACATATCTAGAATAAGAATCCTCAAAAATGATCATTCTAGATATGTCCATCTTTGGAGGGAGATACTTCTGATTAGATTACTTGTCATGAGAACATTTAAAATAAAAATGATAAAAATTAGGCTCATAGATTTTGAACCTAATACTTTACTTTTTATTGCTAAAATACATCTTTAGCTCCAAATCTGCTATTTCCTTCCCAAAAAAATTATCTTTAGAGGATAATATTGTAAACTTTGACCTTGTAGGTTCTATGTGAGAAACCAAACAACGGTAAATCCTTTGACCATTTCTTGTTGCTTCTGGTACTTTCATTTGTAATGACTGTCTGGCCTAAATTAAAGTGAGGTGTGAGCAAGTAGAAACCAAACTCCAGGGAAAAGATTGGAAAAGCTGAGGATACTTTTGAAGTTTGAGAAGATGAAAGAGACTGTAAGTAGTCTCAAACCTTTCTTTGATAATTTACTCATTTAAAATCTGCTTTCTTCAAAGGCAGTACATAAATTTATTGAAGAATCAACTTTGGAAAATATGGGTAGTCTTACATATTAAAGATTGAGATATTGATTGATTGCCTAGAAATGACTATAAATTTGATTATTTAAAAAGTTTTTAAATGGTCCCATTTTAATTTAATGTAATTATGTAAAATAGATAATGTTAATACCCTGGTAACAGGCTATTAACAGGCTCAAGTTCTCACTTCTGCCCCAAATATCCCACCTAGACTAGACATGTTTTTACAGTGCCTGCTAGCCCAGAGTAGCTTCTAGTGAGGCAACCTCCACTTGAGAGAAGAGAGAGAGACAGAAACAGAGACAGTGCACACAAGAGTGCATCACTGGCAGCCTTTTTTTCTTTTCTTTCTTCCCTCCCTCCCTCCCCTCTTTCCTCCTTTCTTTCTTTCTTTCTTTCTTTCTTTCTTTCTTTCTTTCTTCTTTCTTTCTTTCCTTTCTTTCTTTCTTTTCTTTCTTTCTTTCTTTCTCTTTCTTTTCTTTCTTTCTTTCTTTCTTTCCTTTCTTTCTTTCTTCTTCTTTCTTTCTCTTTCTTTTCTTTTCTTTCCTTCCTTCCTTCCTTCCTTTCCCTCTCTCTCTCTCTCTTTCTCTCTTTCTCTCTTTCTTTCTTTCTTTCTTTCGAGATGGAGCTTCACTCTTGTTGCCCAGGTTGGAGTGCAATGGCCCAATCTTGGCTCACTGCAACCTCCATCTCCTGGGTTCAAGAGATTCTCCTGCCTCAGCCTCCCAAGTAGCTGGGATTACAGGCACCTGCCACCATGCCCAGCTAATTTTTAAATTTTTAGTAGAAACAGGGTTTCACCATGTTGGCCAGTCTAGTCTCGAACTCTTGACCTCAGGTGGTCTGCCCACCTTGGCCTCCCAAAGTGCTGGGATTACAGGCATGAGCCACTGCGCCCAGCCAGCAGCCATTTTTATCTACCACTTGACTCTTCCTTACCATTATAGCTGATTAAACAAGGAGAGACAATCCAGCTCAAAGCTGGCCTATAACCTCTGACTTGATGTTCAAAAAAATGTGTTGAGCGAGATTCCTTTTCTTAGGAATGTGAACTCAGAAATGTCAAGAGAAGGAATTCAGGGAGCATTATTAGGAGCCGAAGTAGAACCATTCATTTCAAAATAGAGGAATTTAATTTCCAGTGTGCTCTGCAAATATGAGCCAACAAGGAAGTCTGACTATAGAGAGGAGATAGAGAGCAGCAACATATTAGAAATCCAGCATCTGCTGATAACTGGACAGCCCACTGGCCTCTAGAGCTGCCCCTGTTTCTTTTTTAATTCATTTGGAGACTTGCAGCAAAATCTCCCTTTTCTTAAAGTATCACAAGTGACTCTCTGTTTTTTGTAATTCAAAAGACCTCACACCGCAACATCATCTTATCCAGAGTTCATGTAAAATGGCTAAGGACTGCCAACTTAGATCAGGCAATGGAACTTGATAATTTGATGTTCAGGTTACTGACGTTGATCCTTTAGATAATAAAATTTGAGCAGGTTTGGAGTTAGCAGAGTGGTAAAGCATTTTTGCAAGTTGGCCTGCTTTCGTGGAGCCAGAAGTTTGTGTCTCTCCCTCAACCATTCTGATGTAGGCACTCTCAGTAGCTGGCTACGGCCCAGCTACAGGGGACACGCCCACCAACAGACAAACCTGTGTTGCTCAGAGGTGACTGGACCATTCCAGCCTAGGGGCTCTTAAGAACAGATAGGGGGATGATGAGGATGCCTTCCCAGTTCCTGAACAAGCAGCATGGTTCTTTGGCAAGGCCATGAACTCCCACTCAGTGTACAGAGTCAGAAAAGCCCTGAAGTTGAAGAAAGTTTTTAGTCACCCTGTATATAATAGAGTTACTCTGTAGCTAGGGCAGAAGTGATCTGGTGGGGAAGTTGGATGTGCCAGTCCCTCTGTGACAGTAAGGACACAGAATGCTTTTCCCACTGAGAGTGAGAGTGTGCGTCTGTGTGTGTGCGTGTGTGTCTGCCTGCATATGTATGCATGGGGCTGAGGCAGCAGAGCAGTGAGCAGAGATTGAGCCTTTAAACACTGCCCCCACCTAGCCAGAGAGAAATAGCACTCTTGTTTGCTCAGGGAGTGCATTGGGTACATCAACTGGTACATCAACTGGCCTCAGGAGCTTGAAGTTAGCCAGGCACGGTGGCCCATGCCTGTAATCCCAGGACTTTGGGGATGCCAAGGCGGGAGGATCCCTTGAGTCCAGAAGTTTGAGACCAGCCTGAGTGACATGGCTAAATCCCATCTCTATAAAAAATACAAAAATCAGCCAGGTAATGCACGCCAATAGCCCCAGTTACTTGGGAGGCTGAGGCGGGAGGATTGCTTGAGTCCAATACTGCAGTGAGCTGAGATCATGCCACTGCACTCCAGTGCCTGGGCAACAGAGTAAAACGCTGTCAAAAAACAAAAACAAAAACAAAAACAGGAGCTTGGAGCTCTTACTGGAGGGTTGACTAGCACAGGCTGTTGATTCCTCTGTTTACACTCTGTTTACAGTACCTTGTGAATAGGTATCTCTGGCCCTGTGCATTTAGTTACTTTGGGACAGGGAGGTATATCTAGTTAGCTAAATGGTCCTCCATGATAGAAGCGTATGTGTGACAAAAACTTACGAGCATGATAGGCATGTATAAGGACATTAAGATAATATCACCAATAGGTTTTCTTCACTCCAGGTATTGAAGACCCTTCAGAGGCTCTGAAGTACACAACTAGACTAATCCCAGGGCTCAGCACCAGGCATGGTACATAGGAGACACTCACTGGGTCGTTATTTTAAACGCATGAATGTAGATTTTGTTCCTGTTGTTTTGACCTCATCACCTCCCATCTCAAAATCTTCAACAAGACCTCTCTCTTTCCAATTCAAATTACTTATCCTATATTTTAATCTTCTTGGTGACCTAATGCTTCACCATTCTTTACTTCCATTAATGTGTCTTCTTTGGCTATGCTCTCCCAGTTTTATCCCACACATAGTACTAAATATGACTCTATAACATTTTTGCGTACACTCTGTTTTTCCCGCTTTCCCTCCATTGGAATGATAGTTGTAGTTGACAGTTTCAAGGTGTTTCCCAGCCCTCATCCTGTCTTCTCTAAAAATTGCTCCCATAGTAGTTATATTTGAACTTCACGCCCCTTGTTGACTCTTAGCCTTAGCTGATGAGACCAGGAGTGGTCACCTGGCCCAAAATAAGCCAATCAAATTCTCTGCCCTCAGAATTGGAATTGGGATTGCAAGTGGCTAAGCAGTTTTTGTTAGTTACATGAGCTAAGGACATTCTAACTGCAGGGCCATAGGGTGGCCACCCTCTGACAGGTCCATAAAGAAACAAAGATGACTGCACAGAGAGAAGATAAAAGTGAAAGCACAGAGAGAAGAAGAAGAAAAAGAAACAAAGAGAATCCATGCAGCTGAGAGGAAAACAGAGATCAACTGCCTTAGTTCTTGGTCAGATTTTCCATTTTCTGATTCTGTCCCTGATGAAGCCCAACTGCACTTCCTGCCCTCATTTTCCATAAACTACCTACATAACCTTGCTGCAAATTCCACATCTTTAAGATAGGTTAAATGGGTTTCTGATACTTGCAACCAAAAATGCTTGGTAAGAGTTTATTAAATAGGCCAGGTGTGATGGTGGCTCATGTCTGTAATCCCAGAATTTCGGGAGGCCGAGGTGCGCAGATCACTTGAGATCAGGAGGTCAGATCAGCCTGGCCAACATGGTGAAACCCCATCTCTACTAAAAACACAAAAATTAGCCGGGTGTGGTGGCAGGTACCTGTAATCCCAGCTACCAGGGAGGCTGAGGCAGGAGAATTGCTTGAACCCAGGAGGCAGAGGGTGCAGTGAGCTGAGATCAATTGCTCCTTTGAACTCCAGCCTGGGTGACAGAGTGAGACTGTCAAAAAAAAAAAAAAAAAAAAAAAAAAAAAAAAAAAAAAAAAAAAAAAAAAAAAAAAAAAAAAAAAAAAAAAAAAAAAAAAAAAAAGGCTATGTTCAATAAAGGGATGGTATAGTTTATCTTATTTAATCTATGACTGGGTTACAAACCACCCCAAAAGAATTTTGTTTTGCAGTAATAGATAACTGATGCAATCATTATCTTCAAAAGTTGCTTAATAAAATCTGTAATTGTGAATTAAAAAGTATGCTTAGAACTATAGACATTTCAACTTAATATCCATTCTTTTTATTATGAAAGACGATTGCCAGAAATATTATAAATTTTTAAATGCTTAGAGGAGTGAGAGGGTAAGGGATTTAATTTTTTAAGATAAAAAGAACTGGCTTGTAGCATCTGTTGGTCTAGACATTGAAGAGGACACATTTAATAAAATGTTCATTTCATAGAGGAAATAATGTTTTTTTTCTCTCATAAATAAGTATCTCTTCAAATGTTAAGTGTTGGAACTTAGTTAAGATTTTTTACTTTTCTGTTGTGACTTGCTTTTGGTCAACAGCAGATCTTTCTGGCATATTGACTTTAGCCAATCACAATACAAGAACTGAACACAAGAGGGGGAAGACCTCTGTTTGTAATTGACCAGTGACCAAGTAAAGAAAAAGGTTAATAGGAACTTACATTTACCGGGCAGATGGATATTTTATAAATCAACAGTTTTGATTTTGTGGGTCTGAAAGTGTTTAATTCTCCCATTACTATGATTAAGCTGCAACCTTGGCTTCAATACTCTTGAAAGAAATGAAAAATGTCATTTTGTCTTATTGTTTATCTTAAGGGAGTAGTTACAACTTCTGCCTCTTAGCTGGTGCGTGTTCCTACTTTAATTGTTGACTGTGGAGGTCAGTTCCATCTGGGCAGAGCTGTGTGTCTGCGTGCCCTTGGATTTTTCATGTGAACTAGCACGTGGTAATGAAGATTAGGTGGCTCGGCTTCATGTGTTTATTTTGCAGCTAAACACAGCCGATTGCTTCACATGTGCAATGATAATAGTGGCATTTAAAAGATAACAAAAAGGTAAGAATCAAATGAGTGCTTTTACTGCACTCAACTGAAGGTCAAATGAATACTCATGGGCTACTTGAAGATGGTTAAAACATTAGGTCAAAATTTTAGAGGCAGCTTCCTGATATAAGCTGATCTTTTAGTATTTTCTCTCATAATCATGCTACTGTTTAGTTCTCTATAGTTTAGAAAGCATTCTCATTCGGATCCATTTCTTATTTCGATTCTGAGGTTTTAGTTGTCACAACTAGAGCATTTCACAACTGGCAAGAAAGCTACAGATGATGTGGACTTTGCCAGCCTGATTTCCAGATTGCATAGCTTTGCACTGTCCCTCATTCTGGGATCAGGATTTTACCTCCAAAGTGTGACCACTGGAAATTCTGGTTTCCTGCTGTCTAACTTGCTGCGTGTCACTTGCTGTATCTGTCACCAGGCCTTCAAAATAATAGATACTAAATAAATATTTATCACATTGGTTATTATTACAGGCCTGCACATGAGAAGTGCAGGAAGCTTTTAATTCATATTTACTGATGTGTTATTTAATATTTCTATCTTCTCCCTTATACAATGTTCTTCCTGTAATGTTATTCAAAAATAATACTATACACATTTGAATACTATGCAGTATGGAAGTAAACATCACATGCATTATCTCGTTTAATTTTCTGAAAAACCTTGTGAGATATATAGCCAGGAAGTGTTATCTCACAGATGGGATAATGGAGGCAGGCAAAAGGAAATTAAGTAATGTAGAACTGGGTAGGTAGTAATGTAGAACCAGGCCTCTCTCCACTCTGTTAGAATCCCTTTCTCGGGCTTCAGGTTAACCTCTTACTTGAGTTCCTGTGTTACTATTAAATAAATGTAGAGAGGCCCTCTTTCGGGACCATATCACTATTACAAGTTTGCCTCTTTGATTGCAATAATTCTGGCCTTAGGTTAAGAGTATAAAAATGAATTCCTTTCTTAAAAATCATTTATTATGCAGCTTTTAAGATGTGTATCTTGGTTTCAGCCAAGCATTTTATGGTCTCTCATATGTAAGTAGGTAAAAGTGTTAAATGAGGCAGATTTTATTTTTTATTGTTTCAACAACTATATCCAATTGCCAGAGAATTCCAGTATCAAAGAGAAACAAATCACAATTTCCCGCCATTACCCAAAAGCCCTGTATAATCTGACTCCTATCTATGTCTCCAGCTTTATCT
>NW_016107875.1:21949-32571 GCF_001604975.1 Cebus imitator | reverse complement strand
CCAACTCAAATAAGCAACCTGATTCTATACCTCAAGGAATTAGAAAAACTAAACTAAGGCCAAAGTTAGGAAGAGGAAGAAAATAATTAAATCCGAACAGAAATAAATGAAACAGAGAATAGGAAAACAACAGAAAAAAAAATCAAAAGTAAGAATTGTTTTTTTAAAAATAACAAATGAAAAAAGATTCAGATAAAATCATAAATGAAGGAGACATTGCAAGTGGTGCCACAGAAATAGAAAGGATTATAAGGGACAACTATGAACAATTATACACCAACAAAGTGGGTCATCTAGAAGAAATAGATACTTTTCTAGAAATGCTACCTACCAAGGCTGAATCATGAAGAAATAGAAAATCTGAACAGATCTGTCACTAGAGTAAGGAGATCGAATTGGTAATCAAAAAGCTCCCAGCAAAGAAAAGTCTAAGATCAGATAGCTCCACAGGTGAATTATTGCAAACATTTAAAAAAGAACTAATGGCAGTTCCTCTCAAACACTTCCAAAAAAATTGAAGAGAAGGGAACATTTCCAAACTCATTTTGTGAGGCCAGTGTGTACCCTTTGATATAGTTTGGATATTTGTCCAGTCCAAATCTCATGTTGAATTGCAATCCCCAAGGCTAGAGGCGCAGCTTGGTGGGAGGTGTTTGGATCATGTGGGCAGAGTCCTCATGGCTTGATGCTGTCTTCCTGATAGTGAGTTCTTGTAAGGTCTGCTCATTTAAAAGTGTGTGGCACCTCAGCCGGCTGGTGTGGTGGCTCACACCTGTAATCCCAGCCCTTTGGGAAATGGAGGGAGGCGGAGGCAGGCAGATCCCTTGAGGTCAGGAGTAGGGGAACAGCCTGGTCAACATGGTGAAACCCCATCTCTACTAAAAATGTAAAAATTAGTCAGGCGTGAAGGTGAGTGCCTGTAGTCCCAGCTACTTGGGAGGTGGAGGCAGGAGAAATCTCTTGAACCCAGGAGGCGAAGGTAGTGAGCCAAGATCACACCACTGCATGCCAGCCTGGACGACAGAGGGAGACTCCAACTCAAAAACGTGTGTGGCGCCTCTTCCTCCACAACTCCCTCTGTCTTTTTTCCCCTTTCTTTTCATTTTTTCTTTTTTTTGAAACAGGGTCTCACTTTGTCACCTAGTCCGGAGTGCAGTGGTATGTGAAGAAGTATGATTTATCCCTGAGATGCAAGGATGGTTCAACATATGAAAATCAGTCAATGCTATATTAACAGAACAAAGGATGAAAATCACATGATCATCTTAATAGCTACAGAACAAACATTTGAAAAAATTCAACACACTTTCATAGTAAATACACTCAAGAAAATAGGAATAAAAAGAAATTCTCTTAACATATTAAAGGCAGCATATGAAAAGTCCACAGCTAACATAATACTCAATGATGAAAAACTACAAGCTCTTCCTCTAACGTCAGAAACAAGGCAAGGATGCCCACTCTTGCTATTTCTATTTAACATAGTACTGAAACTCTTAGCCAGAACAATTAGCCCCCGCCAAAAAAAGAAAAGAAATAAAAGGTCTCTGTTAATAAATTAGCTCGGTTCTCAGGTAACACGATTTTATACACAGAAAACCATACACAGAAAATAACTGATACAACTAATAAATGAATTCAGTAAAGTTGCCAGACACAAAAATCAGCATACAAAAAGCATTTGCATTTCTCCACACTAACAACAAACAATCCAAAAAAAGAAAATAGGAAAACAATCCCATTAATAATAGCATCAAAAAGGATAAAATACTTAGGAATGAACCAAGGAGATAAAAGACTTGTACACTGAAAACCACAGAACATTGCTGAAGGAAATTGAATATACATAAATAAATGGAAAAACAACTGATGTTCATGAATTGGAAGACTTAATATTATTAACATGTACATACTAACCAAAGGCACATATTCAATGCAATCCTTACCAAAATCTTAAGGGCAATCTTTACAGAAATAGAAAAACTGAATCCAAAATTGATATGGAACCACAAAAGAGAAGTTAAAACAATCTTGAGAAAGAAAAACAGCTTTCTTGTTGAAACAATTTTCTTGTTGAGGCCTCACACTTCCTGATTTCAAAACATATTCAAAGCTACAGTAACCAAAACAATGTGGTACTAGCATAAAGACAGACATGTAGATCAATGGAACAAAATAGAGAGCCCACAAATAAACCCATTCATGTATGGTCAACTGATCTTCCACAAGGGTGCCAAAATTACAAAATGAGGAAAGGATAGTCTCTTCAACAAATGGAATTGGGAAAACTGAAGATCCACATAAAAAGAATAAAATTGGACCCCTATTTTATACCATATATGAAAATAAACTCAATAGATCAAAGACTTGAACATAAAACCTAAAACTGTAAATTTCTGAAAAGAAAACATAGGGGAAAGTCTTCACGCACTGGTCTTGGCAATATTCCTTGATATGGCACCAAAAGCAGTCAATAAAAGCAAAAATAGCCAAGTGGGACTGCATAAAACTGAAAAGCTTCTGTACAATGGAGAAGACCAGCAACAGCAGAAAAGGCATACCAAACATAGGTATGGGATGGGAGAAAATATTTGCAAGACATATATCTGATAAGAGGTTACTACCCAAAATACGTAAGAAACTCCTACAACTCAATAGCAAAACAAACAAAAACAAACGACCCAATTAAGACATGGGCAAAGAACTTAAATAGACACTTCATCAAAGAAGATATATATAAATCACCAACAGATACAGCAAAAGATACTCAGCATCACTAATCATCAGGAAGTGCAAATCAAAATCACAATGAGATATCATCTCATACCTATTAGGATAGCCTCTGTAACAAGACAGAAAATAACAAGCGTTGGCAAGCATGTGGGGAAACTGGAAGCTTTGTGTATTGTGGGTGGGAATGTAAAATGGTGTGGCTGCTATGGAAAACAGTATAGCAATTTCTAAAAAAATTAAAAGTATAGAACTAACATATCATCCAGCAATTCTACTTCCATGTATTTATCCAAAACTATTAAAATCAGCATCTCAAAGAGATATTTGTACTCTCATGTTCGTTGCAGCGTTATTTACAGGAGCCAATCTAAATGTCTACTAACAGATTAATGGATAAAGAAAATGTATATGCTAACAATGAAATATTATTCAGCCATTAAAAGAAGGAAATCCTATCATATGCTATAATATGGGTGAATCTGGAGGCCATTATGCTATGTAAAATAAACTAGTCATAGAAGGACAAATAACTACATGGTTTACCTTATATGAAGTATCTCAAAAAATCAAACTCATCAAAGCAAAAAGTAGAATGGTGGTTGCCAGGGGCAAGAGGAGGGAGAAATGGTGAGTTGCTGTTCAATGGGTATAAAGATTCAGTTATGTAAGATGAAAAAGTTCTAGAGATGTGCTGTAGAACAATGTTTTTTTTTTTTTTTTGAGACAGAATCTTGCTCTGTTGCCTGGGCTACAGGGCTGAGAGTACAGTGCTGCGATCTCAGCTCACTGCAACCTCCACCTCCCAGGTTCAAGCAATTCTCCTGCTTCAGCATCCTGAATAGCTAGAATTAAAGGCGCCTGCCACGATGCCAGGCTAATGTTTGTATTTTTAATAGAGACGGGGCTTCACCATCTTGGTCAGGCTGGTGTTGAACTCCTGACCTCGTAATCCACCTGCTTCAGCCTCCCAAGGTGCTGGGATTACAGGCATGAGTCATTCTGCTGGGCCGGTACCATGTTTTTACAATTAAGAAGCTGTACTGTGCACTTAATAATCTGTTGAGGGAGTAGGTCTCACGTTACGTGCTTTTAACCATAATAGAAAAAAGTCAATGTATCTCACAATATAGCAAATCATAAAAATGCAGATAAAAATTATTACCTGTTAAATTAATAAGGATTTTTAAATGCTGGTGAGAGTTTCCTGGGGCAGCCTCTCTTATACCAGCAGTTACACTTTAAATTGGCAGTTACAACCTTCTGAAAAATCGTTTGGAAATATGCATGAAAGGATCTTAAAAATATTTGTACCCTTTGATATAATAATTTTGCCTGTAGAAATATGTCTTCATGAAGCAATAACAAATATAAACATGTTTATTATTTACAAGAGCAAAAATTAGAAACCTTCTATATATTCCATAGGAGGGGAATGGTTAATAAATGTTGATACTTATGATGAACAACAAAAATGTTTTTGAAGTTTTAGTTACAAGAGCAAACTTCTGACAATATAATATTAAATTTAAAAAGGCAGGATACACTTTAGAAAGGTGATTGATTATACATATGTCAAAAAATTAAAAAATGAAGGAAATATACAAAAATGATAAATAGGGTTTTTACTGGGTAATGAGATGATTTAAGATAATTTAAGATAATGCAGCTTTCACCATTTAAGATAATTTTTTAAAACTTTTTTTCATATTTCTAAAACTTTTGACAAAGAGCTTCTATTACTTTCAATCAGAAAACTTCAAAAAGATAGTTTAAAAATGAAATATAATCTAAAGTTCCATGAAAAAATCTACTGTATCCTGCTCAGTTTGTCCAAACATATTTTTGAAAGTGTCTACTTGCTCTTCAGTCTTTCCAAACATAAACATGGATGGTACAATGTAGAATGACCAAAAATTAGACGCTTCACTCTGGAAATACTGGAAGGTATTTGACTGACTTTAAGGTATGTTTAAAACAAACATACATTTTTTTCCTAAATCTTTTGATTCTAACAAAAGAGGAAGATATAACTGGGGAAAAGTCAAGAGAAAGCCTTACATTATTTATTTGTATAGTAAGCATATGGCCTCTGGTAGCATAAGAAACAGCACGGACTCCCTCTGGGAGGCTGTGGGTGGGTCATCCTCTTCAAGAGAGTGGTCTGGGGTGAGGGACATAAATGGAATGGCAAGCAGAGAGGGCAGGGAAGGGTCTGCCCTGGCAATCAAGTCAGCCAAGCCCACCCTGGCTCTCAGTGGGCTGGCAGATGGCACAGCCAGATTGTCCCACCAGCCTGGAGCAACTAACTAAAACAATTACATTCAAGAGGGGATAAATTCATGCTACAATCATATTCTTAATATTAACTGGGGATGGTGGGGTCATGTCCTAATTGGTTTAAGTTGTGAGGAGATAACTCTGGTAAGGGATACACAGAGAAAGGCACAAGCTGGCTTCTTTAGGAACACAAGCCATCAACACTCTGAGAAAATCAATTTAACACCCCTCATCACTCTGCCATCCCCCCAGCCCTACCATTTGATACCATTTGGAAAGTGTTCTTTTGACCTTTACTCATGTGTGTTTCCATGAAATCAGAGTAAGCAACTGTGGGGACCTTGGTGGGGTACATAGAGTCTAGAAAAACAGACATAGTTTTGTTGGGTTTGTGCTATGTTTAAAGAAAATTGAAATCTTGAATGAGTTGCCAACAGTTAAAAATTGAGAGGCTTGGTGTAATTAGGATTTGAGGCTTTTAGAAAAATTAAATCTAGCAAGAGTGAACTGTCATTGTCAATACGGCAACAATCAGCTAGAAATGAGTGACAGATAAGACCTGAAGATGGTACAGACCCCATCATTGTGCCACAGTCCTCACTCAGCCCATTTGCTCCTTTGGATTTCCATGCCTGGTCCCTGTATGTATTCTTGACTGCGATCAATAGAATTGCTCTTACCAGTCAGAAGCTTTCAGGGCTCAGAGTGATTCACAGAGCTGATCTAGCCTTGAGCTGCCTAGGATAAAAAGCCTCCATTGATACAAAAATTCACTCACAGGAACACTTCCTGTCAGTCAGTCTGATAAAGACAGACCCAATTAACTACTATAAACATTCTTAAAGACATGTTAGGAGAGTAGAAAGAGAGACATGTCCCTCTGGAAATCAGGGGTGCTACAGGCAGATAGCTAGAACTGGGGGGCCGAGGAAGATTGGGATATCCTATGGGAAACTCTCAGCCTAGTGGTGGGAACTTAGTAGGAGGTTAGTACATATTTCTTTCCGTCTTCCTAAGAGCAGATGCAGAGCACAGCAAGGAGGAAATGCAGCCAGAACAGTGCAATGCAATGCACACAGGCGCAGCATGCCAAGAGAGAAGGAAGGAGGTAATTGCAGCCTAGACAGCAGGAGCAGCAACAGAACAGGTCTAGGGAAGCTAGGGTGACAGAGGCAGGCAGCATCGTAATAGGGACTGTGCAACTGCAGAATGATTCTGACATATCTTTGATCGTCATACAATCTATGTGGTTAAGTAGGTGCACAGAGTAGATGAAGGCACTAATCCTGGAGAAATTCAAAAGAAATTTACATCAACACTGGTGAGGAGAAAGAATTTATCCCTTTAGTGAGGGAGTGCTGGTTAAAACTGTAATAGGTTTTTTAACAATATATAAAAAATACAGAGAATATGTAACGTACAGAATAGCTAATTTTCATTTGAAATACAAAATTTCTATAGTTAGCAGAAATAAGTTAATTGTTTAATAAAGTTTATTTTTGGCTTACCAATGGTGTGGCTTTAATTGCTTTGGAATAATTTATTTCTAAAGTCTCAATTTAAAAAAAATCAGTCCTTAACTGAAGTAAAATTACCAGAAACATCATGTCACTACCGTAATAACCTGTCAGAGAATGTTACACAAGGGGTGCAGCACAGCGGAAAGCACGGTTACAGATGCAATTATTATTTTTTCTAGCCCTTTACTTCCGGTCATAGCCAACCAGTCACTATACATATGGTAGCTTTTGCAGCATTTATTTCTTTAAATATTTAACAGTCTGAGAGGCAGTGACTCTCAATAACATGTAGCGTTTCCAGCACATTATGAGTGCTTAATAAATTTTAGAACAGTAAAATCCTGTATGATGAAAAACAGCAGTCAGTAAAACTATTACAGTCTACAATATTTTAAAGCCATACCAATAGCTAGTTTAAAAAGAATAGAAAGCAAACAGTGCATTGATTAAATCATGGTCATAAAGGAACATTTATATTCATTAAAAAATCCACCCAGGTAATTTCCCCTTATATGTCTTAGGGGATGGAAAGAAGGCAGGGGGAAAGTGAACAGTGTGGATTAAAAAACAACCCTTCCACCCCCAAAAAGCCATGTGGAGCTCTGCTGACGACGAGCTGGGGCAGCTACATTCGTTGCAACGGTGGGGTGCTCCAAGCGCCTTCGAAACGTCCTCTGCTCCAGCACCAACTGGCAAAACCCTCTAATTTCCTAGATGCCTTCCTGCTTCAAAGGATTTGGTTCTGGAAGGGGAGGCACCCAGGTGGGTGTGTGCGACACTTCCAGACGTGAGCCGGGACCCAGTGCCACCGAGAGAGCGCTCTTCTACCCGGAGAGGAAGTTAAGCCCGTCGAACTCCAGCCGGGAAAACGCGGGCTTGGGACCCGCGGCCGCTCGCTTCCAAGATCTGCCCCCCCAGCCCCCCGGGCCTTCGCGGCTCAAGAAACCGGCGGCGAGGGCTGAGGACCCCGCGCTCTAAGTTTGGGGAAGGAAGTGAGGAAAAAAATAGAGCTGCTCCTTTAAGAACTTCCTTTCCCTTTTACTCTATGTTTACATAACACGGGGGCCGAGCCTCCGCAGGGCCGAGGGGGGCGGGGAGTGGGCGCGGGCGGCCCCACGCGCCAGGGGAGGGGAGGGGAGAGGGGCTCCGCGAGCCCGGGGCGGGCGGCTGGCTCCACGTGGGGCGGGGCGGCTCCCACCTGCCCGCGCGGCGGCCCCCGCCTCCCCCGCGCGGCCCCCGCCCCTCGTGCGCCGGCTCCCTCCTCCTTCCCTTCCTCCCTCCCGCCGGGCTTCGGCGGCGGCACTCGGCGCGGGCAGGTCCCCCTGCTGCCTGGTCCCATTTGTTGCCGGCTCTGACTCCGGGCGGCCGCGGCGCGCGGAGCTCCGGGGAGTCAGGCGGGGCAGCCAAGCAGCCAAAACGGAGCAGCCGCGGGACTGGCCGCCCCGCGCCCCCTTTGCCGCCGTGCCCTTCCCCGGCGCGCTCACCCCGTTCTCGGGATGGGATTGTAGCGGCGGCGCGGACTCGGCGGGGATCGCGACGGAGGCGGCGGCAGCGGCGTCCGCGGCAGAGCGGGGCTCCATGTTTTCCCCTGGCCAGGAGGAGCACTGCGCCCCCAATAAGGAGCCAGTGAAATATGGGGAGCTGGTGGTTCTGGGGTGAGTCCTGGGGTCCCCGGTCCCGGGCAGGGGGGCGGGCGGGCAGAGCCCGCATCCTTGAGTGGGGCTGGCGGGTGGCTCGGCGCTATCCGGTGACCGCCAGGGCGCTCGGGGCGGCGGGAGCGGCTCGCAGGGCCGGGACGGCGGCGCGGGGGCGGGATGCCCCCCTTCGGCGCGCGCTCGGAGCGCTGGGGCGGGTGCCGGGCTGCGCTGTCCGCGGGGTGGACGCGGCGGAGGAAGTGGTGGCCGGGACTCGGGCGACCCCGCGGGGGCAGCGCCGAGCACCCGGTCCGCGGCCGTACCGTGGGGGGGGCAGGCAGGGGCTCCACTTCCCGCGCGCCGCGTCCGGGCTGGGGAGAGCGGGCAAGGACCCGGGGTGAGGCGCAGCCGTCGCAGGCACTTCGCGGGGTAGCTTCCCGAGGCCGAGAAGCCGGCCGGCCCGGAGCCCGGTCTTCCCACCTCCCGCGCTGACCGTGGCTCCCGCGCCCCTGAACTCCGAGCGCGGCTCCGTGAGCTTGGGCCGCCGCGGGCTGTGGGATTCCCGGCTGCGCTCTGCAAATTCTTCCGCTGACCGCCGCTGGCCGCCGCAGCCCGGGGGCGGTGAACTGTGTGTGACCCGGGCCGGCCGGCCGGCCCTCCGCTTCTCCCCGCCGGGAGTGCGCGGAGGGGAGGGGCCAGGATGCGGCTGCTCGGGGCCTGGCACCCGGGCGCGGGCCGCATCCCCGCGGCCTCGCCGATGCCCTCCCGGCGGCAGGGAGCTCGCCACCCTCGCCCGCCTCGGCTCCCTCTCCGCTGGTGAAAGCCGCATTTTGAAGATAGTAATTATGTACAATCGTTAAACGGCAGCAATTAGAGACTTCATCTACTTCCTGAGTTTCCTTGTGACATTTCTATTGTTTACCCTTAATAAGCCAGGAGAGAGGCTTCGCGGGATTAAAGCTGGATAAAGTGGGCAGTGAAAGGGGAAGAGGAGGGGGGAAGTGCAGGAAACTGGGTGGGGGGGAACGAGCAACTTGGGATTAGTGTTGAAGAAAGGATTATTTTTTTCCCTTTGGATGTGTCGCTCCTGGAAACCCGCGCTTTTGTCCTTCTGCGTTAAAAGACCTGTATTCAGAACATCCTGGTCGCTGATAGGTAGGCTTAGCACACAGATGAGGACTTATGGCTGTGGGAGGACTCAGGGAACTTTGCAAAACGTGTTTTGATAAGTGAGTGCCTTGATGTCAGTGCTGACTTAATAATTTTAAAGAGAGGAGTTTTTAAGAGAAAATTCCAGACCCCGCGCAGTTCAAAGCTTCCCAGTTTTCCCGACTTTGTTGCTAGTGCATTAAGTGGGGTGGTATTGGAAATCCCATTACCTATTTTGAAGCTGTTTGCAGATAAGTGTTTTTCTCACCTGCATCTTCATTGCACTTCAAAGACAAGTATCAGGGTTCCCTGGAAGGCAGAAAGAATGACAGTAGAAAAGGCACAGTTTAGTCTGTCTTATGTAACTTCAGCCCAACCTAATTTTGTGGAGTTTGGTTTTGTTTCTGTGGCTGCCTTCAAAGTATGTTTAACACTGTGAACTTGACGCGGAAGATTAACGTCAGCCAGGACTTTATTTCATTATTTCCTTTAGAGGAAATCATGGTTGAGATGTTTCAGAAAAGCAGTGAGAGGGCCTGGAGAGGTTTTGTGTTCATAGCTGGAAGTGCAGGGCATTCCGAAGCCACGGAAAGGATTTAAACACTGGATTGTCGTAGTATCATAGTCTTACTCCACAGGAGCCTGTGGAAATCACGTTGGAGTTGCATATGCTCAGCCCTTTGCTAATGCTTTTCCAGGAGACCGAAGTATGGCATAGTTGGCACTTAGTGGGCAAGACACTCAACTGTCATTTGTGTATCTAGTCTGTGTTTGTGCTCTTGAGGCATTGCTGATGCAGTAAGAACAGGGAACTTTCATTTTAGTGTGGAATGGCAGGCATAAACAGAAACATGCAAATAGATGAGTAATAAGTGACAATTTCAGGTGTAGCCAAGTTCTAAAGAGGAGTTGATAAACTTGGAGAGTGACTGCTTAGGTGAGTATTACTTTCTTCGACTGGAAGGTCAGAGAAGTTCTCTCTGAGGAAGTGAAATGTGAGTAGAGGATGCTAGTCTGGTTTTTGAATACTTGAATTGTGATGTTTTTCTTTTTTTGAGAGTAGGTTTCTGACTCTTTAGCAATGTTGAACACATTGAAGAGTGCAGGTGAAAGAGTGACTGGGTAGATAGATTTTTAAAGAGAACCTTACTCATATTCCACCCTTAGGACTTGAGACCGCATACTTCATCTTAAAACAACAATAACATTCACAGAGAATTGCCGGGCGCGGTGGCTCAAGCCTGTAATCCCAGCACTTTGGGAGGCCGAGGCGGGTGGATCACGAGGTCAAGAGATCGAGACCATCCTG
>NW_016107875.1:0-21784 GCF_001604975.1 Cebus imitator | reverse complement strand
AAAAAAAAAAAAAAAAAAAAAAAAAAAACAACAACAATAACATTCACAGAGAATTAATACCACCTTTATGATGTTATCTTTATGTTCTCTGGGACATTAATATTGGAAAACAGAAAATTTCAAGTAGATTTTCTGAATAGTGAGATGATTCCTGAGATCTAAAAATGCCTAATATTTGGTATTGATATAAGCTTTTGCTTGTCAAATACAGGTTTTTTTCTTTTTAATGGTTGTGTGACCTTTTTGCTCTCTCTTGAATGTCATAGTAAAATATTACTAGGAAATCCCGGAGAGCAGAATGAAGAGCTGATAGATGTCTATATCCTTATATAAATACTTCTGTATCTTTTCGTGTGTTATGCGGTATTATTAAGAGATTTCCACATAGCTAGGATTTTAGTGAGCTCATCACTTTCTGGGCAGGTTAGTGGAATTTCCTAACTTTGTGATTCCAGCCAGTTGATAAATCATAGCCACAATTCTTTGTTGTGCCCATTACTTAACCAAAGGTACAAAAAAATGACTGGTCTACCCAGCAGGTCTTTTTACTATTTTTAAACTTGCAGATGTTTTAAGGTTAGGGAAGTGGCTCAGGATTTGAGGGGCAGTTTGGTATAGTGGGAAGAATATGCATTCACAGGTGGGCGACCTGCATAAGTCCTGCTATCTTGCTGACTGGCTCTGTGACTTTGTCTTAGTTCCCCCTCCTCTCTGTTTCTTTATCAATTGCAAACTGTGTTTGGATTAGGTAGCCTTCAGGGACCCTTCCTGGTCTGTGCTCAGTTATTCTGTTCAGTGGCTCAGATGTGGAAGATAAGTAGTTACATAATCTAAGTTCCCTGACAGTTATTTTAATAGCAGCAAAGACCAATGCTGTGGTGGTTTTTTTATGGAGATGTTTGTAAAAACAGAATGTTTAAAAAAGTTGTAATGATATACATCTATTAGACTCACTGGTGTTAGGTTACCCATGAGAGCATTTAAATTGGGTAAAACTTTATGTTCCAAGTTTAAGAAAGACAATGATGTTTTGAAATTTAGCTAAATAGACTGAAATAACTAGCGTAAAGAGGGGATGACCTCATGACAACAATTTAGGACTGGATAGCATTAGGAGAAATACCTAATGTAGATGACGGGTTGATGGGTGCAGCAAACCACTGTGGCACTTGTATACGTATGTATCAAACCTGCACGTTCTGCACGTGTACCTCAGAACTTAAAAGTATAATTAAAAAATAAAAAAGAAATTTAGGACTAGAAGGAGGCCTAGAGTCCTGGTACACGTTTAGCACTTGTATTTTGTTCATGAAGAAACTGAGGCTCCCGGAAGGAAAGAGGCTTGTTCAGGTTCATAGTTGATCTGGGCTGAGCTGGGTGGCTGTACTCCCACTTCATCCTTTCTCCACCTTGAGACAGATTCCAGCAGTGCTGTCAGTTCCTCAAAGCATCCTTTTTGGATTCAATTTGAAACATGTGGCTCTCTTGTTGACTAATGGCCCATCGTGGTTTTTGGAAAAATATTGCTTACTCTCTTAGTTCCTCTCACTTCACAGTTGAATGGATAATGCATTTTGCAAGACTTTTTTTTTTCTTTGAATGCTTCACGAGATGTATTTTTATTGGTTCTCTCAACCAAGGGTTCTTAACCTGGGGTCTACAGATGGAATTTGGAAAGTTCTTGAACTTGGATGGGGGAAAAATATGTCTTTATTTTCATGATATTCAAACTGCAATTTAACATTTTCACTCAATTATCAGTGTAGGCAACAGAAAGACTTGCTTCTAGATTTTGTTATTTAATGCATTCAAACAGAAGTGCATGTATGTATTGCAATTTAAGACTATTTTGATAATTAAGTATAACTGATTCCAGTTGTAATCCTTTGTGTTTTATATGTTTAAAAACATTGGTCCAAGAAGGGCTCAGTAGGCTTCCTCAGACTGCTAAAGGGATTCTTGGCACAAAAAGAGAGTAAGAACCTCTACAAATGAAAATTTATAAATATGACTGAAAAATGAAGTATCTTAGTAGAAATTGATGAGGCTCTGCAGGAGGAAGTAGGTAGGTCCCTGCCTCGTTTCCTTTGGATGATGCAGCGTCCTGTTAGGTAAGACAAAGGGGACTGTAGTAGCTTGTAGAGTTGATGGTTTTGTTTTTTTTTTCTTTGGCAGATCCCAATTTCTATATGCTTTTTGTTGTTGCTGTAACCTTGGCACTTTGCCTTGACTACTCCACCCTTTGGTGGCCGTAAGAAACCTTCAAATACACCCTAACGCTTTTCCTTTTCTCATCCTCCACTCTAATTTGGGCCCAAAGACATCAGACACTGGTATCTTTTGTAGACTAAAAGGCCTTTGAACTTTAAAAAAAAAATTTATAAAACAAAATCTTTCCTGTCACTCAGCATGTGGGGTGATCTGTTTATGTGGATGGAGTGTCTAGTTCTGTAGGCTGTTAAGGGTGATGGTGTTACCGGCTTTGGGTTGCTATATTTTCCTGTACTAACTTTAGCCTTGCTTGGAATATGTGGCTGTCTGTGTTGCTGTGTGGTTTCTAGTCTGGCTTTCTCAGATTCGTTTCTCTTTTTAACACACCGCGACTGAAACCTTCATTAGGGCTTTTCATTTCTGGTTGTATTTCTTCCTGTGATGAATATTTGGGGATGCTGTATATATATAAAGGTAAAACAGGCTTGATTCAGGTTTAGTAATTTTACCAAACATTTTATCAAAAAGATAAAATACTTACGTACAAAAGACTAAAACAAAACAAAATAGCCGTTGCTCTATTTGAGGGAGACCAGTATTGTCACATTGGAGTACTGGTTTCATATCTGCTGTGCCGAGCTTGCGGTGTGGCCTTCCTGAAAGTACATATGTGGGGTTGTAAGTCGGCTTTTGAATGGAGACAGCAGCAGCTTGGTAGACCTCGTTGGTATGGGAGGGAATTAACTGTGAAAAGGAGTTTGATAATGTCTTTGGTTGAATTAAAAGTTTCTCCTGGGGTGTGCAGAAATCTGTTTTATAAAAAGAAAAGTAAAGGTGAGAATAATTCAGTTTTTAGTTCTTACTGAGCTTATTGTCACCTTCATGTTCTGGAAAATAATAAGAGTCGAAAGTGCTTCCTTTTTTTTTTTTTTTTTTTTTTTTTTAGCTTTTTCTAAATCAGCTGTTCTCAACCACTGTCTAAACTACCAAACTACCTCACAGGTGATGATCAGTCTTGAGGGTATGTGGCCAGTAATTTATGACAAGTAATAAAGTGTGGATCTTTGAAATGATTCAGAGATGTTCTGTTAATAATGCCATTTTCCACCCTCTTGCATTCTGATATGTTTTCTCAAGTGGGAGAGAAAGGGGTGGAGTTCTATCAGGCGAGCCAGGAATGTATTCATTCAGCAAATATTTATTGGCTGTCTACTCTTCCAGGCATGAGGAATACAGCTAGGACAAGGCAGACACATTCCCTGTCCTGGTGAACTGCTCTCTTGTTCTTATCCCAGCCCCTTTGTGAATAACCATTACTGATACACGGTTCATTTATTTATTCCTCAAATATTTGAGCATCTGTCACTCGTCAGATGCTGTACATTGCGCTAAGGGATGCACAGGTGAACAAGACACTTGTGCTCCCTACTGCTGTAGCAGCGCTGACAGCGCCTAGCTTGAAGAACAGAAGGCTGGGATTGGGATGGTGGATGAGTTAGCAGGGTCTCTTAGCCTTGCTCCAGGATGAGGAGGCGATGACTAGGAGGGAGGTCAGAGGGAATGAGTGCTTTCCGAAGAAGATTCGGAGTATTCTACAACTTAGAGATGAGCACATGCAACTGCTTTGAGGAAAGAGCAACACTTTCTTTGGCTAGAAAAGAATGATTGAATGAAATAATGTGAGGGGTGATAATGGGGGGATGATCACGAAGAGCTTATAAGATATTGGAAGAGTTTTGGACTTTAGCCTAAGGTTACAAAAGACTGTTGCAGGGTTTTCCAGTGTGAGATGGGAGTGAAGAAAGCTCTCTGCAAAGAAGGCACAGTGGAGTTAGAAGGAGAAACTGAGGCTGAAGCCCAAGAAGGCAAAGAGAGAATGGAATGTGAGCTAGAGGGCAGCCATCTTGCTTCTAGTTCCTGGTCCCAATATCTCTTGAGACCTATTTTCGTGTGATTGACCATTCCTTCAGTGACTCAAAATATTGACCGAGGACCAGCACTACTCCCAGCCCTGGGCCACACCAGCAAACAAGACAGACGACTTCCCTTCCTGCCTGCTTGGAGTTTACCTTTTGTTGGGAGAGGTGAGCCATCAAATGAATAGATAAAAAATGGAATTTCAGAAACTGCTGGGATGAAACTAGAGCCGGATAAGGAGGAAGAGAGCGACTGGGTGGGCAGGGGTGGGTGAGTCGGCAGGGTAAAATGCTAGGAATAAGGTAGCAAAGGACCCTTTTGGGCAGGATAATCTGGAAAGCTTTTCTGGGAAAATAATCCTGTTTGCTTGGAGAGTCCCCGCTTCTTTCAATTTTTATTTACTTTTTTCCTGTTTAAGCCACCTTAAGTGGGTTCTACTTTTACAATCAGAAGATTCCAAGTATTCTTTTGTTAAGGAGGCAAAGTATATAAGCAGTTTACTGAAGGGAAAATAGAAGTGTAAACAAGTGTAAGGACAGATAGTTAAACATCCCTGGACAAAAACACTGCTCTGCCCTGTGTGCTGCCTGGCAGGTGCCTAGAGGGGACATTGCATTTCCATCAGAGCGTATTGCCCCTTGAGAGTAGGAACCCTGACTTCCACCTCCCTTGGAGTGCTGGGCTTACCTTTCTGGTGGATGTTAGGCACTCGCTTAGCCTCTTGGAGAAATGGGTTTCTGTGACACACCCTAGTGTGCCACCCTATATGGAGATGTGGCCAGGGCTCATTGAATGTTTCTTGACTTGGAAGGAGCACTCTGCTTCTGTAATACAACTGCAGTTTTGTAAACAATCCTACCAACCTTTAGGGTCCAAGTCAAAGTTTTTCTGAGAAATGAAACATGTGCTTGACTGACATCAGATATTCCAGTTTCAACTTTTGTTTGTTTTTCTTTTTGTCAGTCACCTAGCAGTCATGTTGTCACCTGCAGAAAGTCCTGCCTTGAAGGGAAGCAGGCCATCTGTTCTGATTCCACCAGCTGCTCAGAGCTGCATTGCAGTGCGCCACAGTGGCGTTGAAAGGCTGTGGTCATTAATGCCTGTTAATGATGCTGGAAATACTGTGGCATACAAGCCTCTTGGATGACAGACCTAATAAATATGCATCAGGGGCATTTTCAGCAGCAGGTTTAAGGCTACTGCGAGTCATTCTCGATTGAGGTTTTCTTTCCAGCCATCCACATAATGCTTCTCACTCTCAAACACTTCACTCTGCTTATCTACGCTTTTCTGCTCATGCAGAGTCTGTTTTTGGGATAAGAAATCATTATTCAAGCTTTGTACTTCCATTCTTATTAGTACTGGCTTAACAGAATTTAACCAAAGCGAGCAGTTGTTGTGTTTGGCTTCTAGGCTGTTCATGTAAAACGGCTGATCATGATTACCAAGTGCTTTGGAGGACCTCGGTGCCCACCCCCTTTCCCATCTTGTGCTTCCTGCTCCATGATTATAGAACACTAATTATAACCAGAACTGGTGATGGGTGAGCGATTAGGCTTTTCTGGACTGATCGATTGGTGATTGATTGATTGCGTTGGGGAAGGCCCTTCCTGCAGAAGGATCATAGAAACAAAGGAGTGTGCTTTCACACCCGATCACAGAAAATTATGCTGACTAGATCCTTGATGTAGTATGTAAGATTACATTATGGTTTGGGTAATTTCATTACATGCTCTGGATAGAATTCAGGATGCAACCTGACAAGATTGATAGGAAATAAATTCATTAAGTTTTTGTTGAGTTGTTTGTCTCCTCAGTTTATCGATCATTCTAGTGAGCACAATTTCAGCCTTTTGGATGAGTTATTCCAAACACTAAGTACTGTATGGTTTGAAAATCACAGCTAACAAAAGCATTTTTGGAGTAACTTTATCATATGTAAGTCATCCGCAAGTCTTTTTGCATTTGTTAGTCTCCGTAATCAATATTATCTCCTGAAATTTGTTGAGAGCATGGCAGTTGGAGAATAACCTGGCTTGCTGAGAACCATGCTTCTGGTAGACTGGAACATAAGCAGCTTTCACCTAGGAGAGCTAATGCATGACACCGATTTTCAAGCTTTTAAAGGTCACCTGACATGAAATAACAGAACTAACAGAGATTCGAGTAGGTGAGGTAATCTGTACTAGCATTCTGCAGGTACAGGATGGCGGAGGGACCAAAAGAATGTTTTAACACTGTGTTTGGGGGTTAAAGGACAGGATGAAGAGCTCATTTATATTGGCTGTACCTGTCTGTGACTGCCGGCAGTGAGACGGTAGTAAGTACAGTTCCTAAAATACTTTACTTCTCCACACCGTGGAGAACGGTTCTGTATTGGTGAGAAGCAAGCCAAGGCAGAAGAGTGCTCTTGTGTGGTGCCGTTTGGGGGTAGGCCAGCGTATTCTCTACAAAAGAGAGACAAAATGTGACAGCAGCCACTGCTGCCAGCCACCTGCACAGTACTCAGGGTGGGGAGAGCTACGGCGCATCAGCCACCGGTACTGCCTCCAGATTGAACACGTTGCCATAGAAAGGAAATAAAAACATTCTTCTGGTGGCTAAAGTGAATGTAACTTCTGAAATTTCCCTAAATTCTGTTTGGGGAAGTTTAGCATGATGAGAGGGACTGAAAAATGTAAAAGCAAAACTTTTGGATTCAAAATTGATCAACTGAGTGTAAAAGAAGTTCAAATGATTGAACTTCCAAATGATGTTCAGTCTGTAGCTTTTATAATTTTGTAGTTTTTAAAGCTTAAAATTACACTAAGAACTTTGAGGTACATGTGTATATGTATATATTTTATTGCTTGTGTGTTCTGCATGGTTATATTTAATTAAAAATGGGATTCATTGATCCTGCATATGTACCCCTGAACTTTAAGTTGAAGGAAAAAAATGGGATTCCCTGTACATATGAGGAATTAAGCACTATTTAAACGTACAAACACTGACCACTCAGTTTGTGTTAGGTGATGCTGCTAGATGAGGCTGATTTCATTTCAGAGGACTAGGGGTGGTGGAGCCTACACAAGGAAATGCTCCCACCGCCCCATCGCCAGGGATACGCAGTCTAAGGGCAAGACAGACAACTTAGCAACAAATCATTAATTAGCATCTAGAGGGGCAGTGGGTGAGAGCTCTGGGCATAATATGTGCCAGGTTCCGCTATTCTTCCTGAGAGTTCAATTTTATTATTTGGGCAGTGAAGCTTCAGCTTAGTGACTTGTTCATGCTCACTCCCCTAGTTAGTGGGAATCTGATTAGAAGGTAGGTCCTTATGGCTCTCATGCTCGATTCTTTCCACCAGGGTGAAGGTGAGGGGCATGTGTCTTGCTGGGAGATTGGGAAGGATTTCCTGGGGCAGGTGGCCTTTAGCAGAGCCTGGAGGGGTGACCTGGGTTTTTATAGAGCAGTGATGATTTTGAAACCTTGCGGGGGTTTCGCTGGAAGCTGAAGTACTTGGAGGGAGGGAGGTGAAGTTGGAAAGTCAGGTTGGGGTATTGAAATACTTGGGCTAGGGTTATACTAGGTAAAGTTAGAGTGGTCCCTGCCTTCATGGAGCATACAGTCCACCAGGAAGGAAGCAATTTAAGCAAAGCTGGCAAGGTGCTGTCAATAAGTACAGGGTTTCATGTGCAGTAGGGGACAAAATTTGTTTTTGGGGGAGGGCAGGTTTTTGTGGGGAGGGAGGGATTCCATGTCAGCAGAAATGGGAAGGGAGAGTTAGCCAAGGTCTAGCAAGGGCAGAGCAGAGTGCCTTAAGGCATATAGAGAGATTGAGGGGCTGAGAGGCTGAGAAATATCTAGTGCCCCTGGAATCAAAGGGGTGAAAGGGCCAGTGTGATGAGAGAGACTTGAAAGGAAAGACCTGGGCCCAGTGAAGACTGAGGTCTCTGGGAGGGGAAAGCGCTGCTCACATTTCCAGGCGTTATTCCAGACTGTTACTCCTTCTGAGTTAGGTTAGTGAGCTAGTCCTTAGGACCCAGTCTTGCTTGAAATCTCCAGATAGGCTTGTTTCTCTTTTGCAGTTCATTTCCCTCCTAGTTTGTCTCACTTCCCCTGCCAAAGAACAGTTGCTCACATTGGGTGTAGCCTCCTCCTATGCGATGGCGACAGTGAGGTGGAGTAACACGATCCATCGAGTCATTTGGACACTCAGTGGTTTGCTTTTGAAACTTGTGCTGGAACCAGTGAATGTGTTTGGGTTAAACCCCACTGGCAGAGCAGTTAGTGATCCAAGACCTCTTTCCTGTTCAGACAACTGTTTTCCGGAGCCTTGCTTTCCCTGGAGGCCCAAGGGATGGGGTCCTGAGTGTGTTGTCCGACACAGCCCCATGCTCTTTCCCTGCATATGAGCATACGGAGTGTACCCGCCAGCTAGCGGATCGCCCTCCGAAGGCAGAATGGGGTGCTCTTCCTCCAGGCTGTTGTTTCAAGCAGGGATGGGCTTGTCCCTCTGCGTCGGGGTCTCGGCTGTCTCTTGCTGAGTTGTGGCAGCAGTCGCGTGGGGCAGGTGGGACTGGCATTTTGCCCCCAGACCAGCCCCTCTGAAATTGATCCCATTCCTGGAGAAGAGAGCAGAGCAGATTTCTGGCCTTGTGTTTGCTGCCGGTGGGGGTCTTGGAATCACTCAGGGGCTGCCCTGCTTGACCTGGTTGTGTTCCCATCTCGACCTTTGCCATTTCTCAGGGTGCACCACTCCCATTTGAATTGACCTGGAGGTTCCTGGCCAGAACCTGCAGTTAAAAATTATTCTTAAAGAGGAAGTATCGAGGTCTGAGGTTTTTTTTCTTTTCCTGCGGAGATGAGGAAATTCTGGCTAGACTCTTGCTGCTTAGTGGCCTGGTTCTTCCGGCTCCCTGGGGGAGGTCACCAGAAGGCTGGCTCCTGAGCCCTGATGATATCTGCCCTTTGTTGAGTGCTGATTCTTAGCCGGGTCCTTTGTAAAGTGCTGCTCGTGTGTGGCCTCTTTAAATGTTTACCAAGGGAGGTAGGTGCCCTCACTCATCATTTTATAGATGAAACTGAGTCATGATGCTTGAGAAGCCTGTGCAGGGCCACATGTGACAGAGTGCTGATTCGAACCTAGGCCCTTGTGACCTGAAGTTGTTCAGTCCTGCCTTTACTGTGTGTGTTCCAAAGCAGTTTTGTATGTTTTTATTTTATTTTTAAACCGAATGTTTGCCATACTGGTTATTCTCATTAAACGTAGTGACGTTAAACTTCACTCATTCAAAGAAGTTGCCAGTAAGGTTAAATGCTTTTATCTTAACGTTTCCAACTTACATTTAGTTTTCTTGGGAAGTTGTCCACATACCTGCTTCACCCACCTAAGTATTGTGCTCCTAGTATGTTTTCAGAAAATTAAATGTATGTTTATGAGGAAATAAAAATGAATCCTCATATCTGCTCTATTTTCCTGAATATATTATAATATAGATAACTATATTTCATATGGAATTGATGCTTCAATATGAATTGGATGTTGGGTAAAGGCAGGAAAAGCTGCCGTTATCATCCACAGTAATTCAAAGTTCATTTCTCTAGTTTTTAAGAGGATCCATTTGCTTTCTCCTTCCAGAAAAGCTCTCTAACCTTATTAGCTGTGGCATGTACCCTTGAAATCTTTTTGCTTTTGTTGCTGTTGTTGGTCATTTAGACTAGCATTTGTGTTTTGTTTATAGTTTGAAAAGGGGCTTCAAGTACTTTTCCTCTCTAATAAAGGTCTGACTTTGCCTGGGACTAACGTCACTGTTACGCTGATTTTTCCTTTCTTGTCTTTTGATCTTCCTGTTAGGATTGACTGAGGGGAAAAAACCGTACAGCTCCTATCTCCTCACTAACAGTACTTGCTATAACTTGTTCCAGCACTGGCACTTGGTTTAGCTAATCCAAAAAGCATAGTCCAACAGCAGTCCAGGAAAAGTGCCTTTTATTTACTTACTATGAGTGTTAACTTAGACCAGATACCAGCTCTAAGGCTTTGATGAAACTCAGTTGACTTCGATCCTTCTGAGAGCCGGCATGGCTTTACACGGTATAGTTTCAACCTTCCTGTGAGAGCGGTTAAGCCTTTTTGGTTACATAGGTGTTGAGGCACATGTGACCCAGAGTTTCTGAAAAATGTTCTGAGCAAGCAGGCATCTTAAGATATCAATTGGTAAAATACCAAAGGACAAATACAGCATCTTGATAAGCAGTATTAGATGCTATATTGGAAAAACCAGAGACCTGGAAGCTCTGCAGGGCAGTAATTCAATCATCATGTTCTGCTAATGTAATAAGCGACACAAGGGTGAAACCTGAGTAGTTTACATGCACCAGAATGCCCTTCAGTTGAATTATTGTCTTATCATGGTAGTCTGCCTGTACACTACTGTTTTGAACATTAAAAGGCAACACAGCTCACTTTTTCCCCAGATGGAAAAGGCGCAAATCTTCAGCACCTTAGTAATTTGTTTCCTCTTCTTCCCACTCCTTACCTCCCTTAGTCAAAGCTTATATTTGGGGTTTATTACTTGGAAATCTTGTCCAGGATAATAAAGCATACAGACTTGGCGTTGTTAAAAAATAAAACTGTCACTCCACCGCACTCCATCCTGGGCGACAGAGTGAGACCCTGTCTCAAATTCATAAATAAATAAACAAATAAGTAAGTAAGTAAGTAAGCAAACTCTTTAATTGTCCGAGTTCAGGAGAGAGTTGCTTCTATCTTTGCAGGTAGTGAGGAGGTCTGAGCAGAGGCATTACCCCTCACTGAATTTTCCTTGCTCCTGTGCAGTTTACTAATGATAAATTAGTAAATTGAACTTGGCGTCTCTTGCCCAGTGTGAGAGGCTTATAAAGGGGCCCACGCTCCTTCCACATACCGTGTGCCCCTTTACAGCAGGCCTGGAGGAGGTGATGCCATCCCCATTGAACAAATGAGGAAATGCCGCTGGTGCCCAGACACTGAATGACTTGTATAACTCTGCACAGTTAGTAAAGGATTTTGAAGTTCAGGAATTTGAATGCAGATGTCAGATTCTAAAGACAGGGACTCCAGTCTTGCGAAGTCCTGATGAAGCTTACGCTTTTATCAGGACTTTGCAAGACTGGAATCCCTGCTCTAAGGCGGTATCATCGTCCGTCATAACTTTTGATAGAGATCAGGAGGATATGACATAATGTTTTACATTAAGGTCTGAAGTTTTGATGATGACAGTGGAAATGCTGGAGACTGCTCCGTGAGACTCCTGTCGTGGCGTGGACAGCTGTGTAGGCGGACAGCCCTGCTGGAGCCACCCCCGCCTGCCGCTTGATAGCTTGGCGGCCTGCTTATGTTCGTATTCTGTTCATCTCCTCCAGGCCCATGGAAAGGGTCAGAGAGTGCCTGCCCCTGCTTTTCCTGTTACCTCCATTATCAAATCCAGACAATAGAGCTCAGCTCCCTCAAGAGAAGGGCTTTCTGTCGCCCTTTCAGCTCAGTTTAAGTGAATGTTTCTCTGATCTAATTGGGTCTTTTTATCTACTTGAGCACTCACCATGTTGGTTACCATAAATCACACCCTTTTCAGTTTTGCGTGTGAAATTGTTTCACCCCAGTTTCCCCTAGTTTAAGCCAGTTTTAAGTTATGTGTCATTGATTCTTACAACTTTTAGATGTGAACAGCAATCATTAACGCAAATCATTTAGCTTTCTTCAGTAAAAAATTTGTAAATGGGATTTTTTTCTTAAGGCAGGCCATTTATATTGAGGTAATATGGTACTAATTTAAAAGGCCATATATTAAATGGATACATAAAGTGTATTAATGAAACTTTTGGAAGAAGAAAAATTTTTCCAAATTTTGGAAAAATCTTCATTTTTCTTTAGTCCATGATGCTAATACTATTTTCATTTTTTTGCACATTCACTTCTAGTTATTAATGTCCATATACATATTTTCATACACCTCACTTTATACGTAGCATGTGTGATTCTTTTTAAAGTGTTAGCTGACTTTCATTTTTAGGGAATTCAATTAATGCTAAAAATCATTTAAAATAAACCAAATATATTTCTTCTTGATCAGAGTGAGATTTATGTTAATAGGTGAACACAAGTCTGCTTTTTTGGGCAGGTTGAGGGGCAGCATCAGGAATTGCCATGGGATTTCGAAAGTCTCTGTTATGTTTTAACGGGTTATATGGGAGGAGGAGAAACAGGCTTCTGTCCTCTGAAATCTTTAGAATATCTCGGAAAGACCCAGCATGTATGCCAAGGGCATGGCTTATGAAAATAAGTCTATTAGGTACTTAGAGGAAAGGACATTACATTTTACACACGTCCTTCCCAGGTGAGCTCAGGATCCCATTTTCTGCCCTTGAGGCCTTTCCCCCACCCTCGTTACATATTTATGTAACTTTCTTCTTTTTCTTCAGTTTCTGTGCTTTGGCACATGCAACTTCCTCTGCCTGCTACACAACCTGCTCAACTGTTAGGATTTAGCCCAGGTGTCACTTCCAGCATGATGGCCTTCTTGACTCCTCCCCCTTTTCCATCCAGTCAGGAGCAAGGATTTCTAGTGAGCCTTCTGTGCCTTGTAAATGTCCCCTCCTTCAAGGGCCACGTCAGGGCAGGGCCTGGGCTCATTCAGCTGTCACCTGTCCCAGTACCTGGTGTAGTACATAGTACTAGGTAGAGGGTCAGAATGGATCGGAAATACCAACATTCTCATAAGGGTGTCTTCTTCCTCCTTTTTTCTGTACCCTCCTGTAGTTTTAAAGAATGTGCTATTTACTCTAAAATGGGTGCTTATTTTATTTATAGTTCTTTAATTAGCTTCCTAAAAGTATTCTCCTATTTGTGTCTTCCAAGGTAAGATAGACTGTAAAATTCTTCAGCACATATAGTAAGTACCCATTGACAATTGACAGTCTTGTCCTAAAGTGAGATGGTGATAAATTTTAAATTTTCCTTCTAAACTTAAGGAGAAGGGGTTACAGTCCTAAGTACAGAGATGTGGCCTTAAGCTGACATCTTAAATAATCTTCCTTACTATGTAGTATTAAAGTCTTCCCAGAAAAATCAACAAACTGAAACATATTTTGACAATGGTACAGCTTTATTTTTGCTCGAAATTAGTTGCTCTGGTTTCTTATCTTTTCATTCTGAAGTCACAGATAAATATTCTATTATTTTTTCCTGATAGTTATCACATCTGGCTTTTGCATTTGTATGCTTGTTTTTGTGTTTTTACTCTGCATTTTGTACTTTTCAACTCCTTTCCCTTGATTCTTAGAGAACTTCGTGCTTATGATCTGTATGTGACATCTGCTGTTCAGCCAATTTTGAGGTATTCTTTTTTCATGTCCCTACAAAAATACTTGCTATTCATTGACTTTTTTCCTCCACCCTGCTCCTGTGTCCAGTGCAGCTTGTTGTATTTGAAGCAAGACAGCTGGAGTGATACCGCGAAAGCCAACTTCAGTTTATTTTTTTCTTCCTTTTTGTTTTTCTTTTAAAAAAAAAATCATTTTGAAGAACCAATAATCTTGTCATTAGACTATTTCTTTTTGCTGGAGAGAGTTGAGTACAGCAGGAAAATAGAAGCATCTTTCTTCTCTGTTTTTCTTTTATTACACCATCCCCCAATCCAGTTTCCCACACTGCCTTCAGTTCATAGAATTCTCAAATGAATATTCATCTCCTTTCTCCATTCCTAATCTAGTTTTTGTAGGGACCATAATGAATAATGAAATTTCTAAAATTCAACTTACTGATAGGATTTCTAACAAATGAAAAGGGAAATTTTTTTAAAATTACGTGTCCAGCGGAGAGCAGTGTGGTGGCGTAAATTATTTCGAATTAAAGTTCTTGGTCTTAGTGGTGGTGTCTCTGCAACCCCAGAGCTGTAGTGTAAGTGTGAAAGATACACAGACTGGTTCCGTGAGCATGTGTGCTGCCGCGTGTGGGGCCAGCAAGTAGAAGGGAGAGGTCTGCTGCTCAGTGTGTGTGCACAAACCTTGGGAGTAAGCCGCAGTCCAAATGATTTGTGAATTGTGGCTCTGTGAAGTGGCTTAATGAATTTGTTCATTTAGTTTTGATTGGATTATAATAAGAAACTGTCTTGTGGTGAGTATCTGGCCGATTATTTTTTGCCTTGTAGATTTTCTTTCTGGTATGTAACGGGTACATGCTCTCAATAAAAAATAATCCAGAAATTGCAGGTATTTTCTCTGAGAAATAATCTTCAAGGATGGTAGCTCAGAGATTTTGAGGGCATGTTGGTGGTTGATGAATCAGTTTATTATTGAAGATCTCTTTAAAGTGAGATTTCTCCAAGAGCTGACATCTTTTGGCTTTCTGTTATAAATATATCAGCTACACATGGTGACTATTATTAAATGGAAAACAGCCTTTATTTTCCTGATAGACTATATTTCAAAATCTGGAACTGTTGTTTCTTCTGAACAAAAGTAACTGGGAGAAAAAAAAGACCAAGACTAACAGTATAATATGCTGTATATTTTGCTTGCTAAGAAAACTTAACAGAGTGGTTAACAACTTTGGCTTTATGTAGTAAAGACCTCTGTTAACTGGAATGCTTCAGAAGTGGCATGCTTATGGATTGTGGAAGTTTTAGGTTAACTGATGATTAAGCAGAAATCTTTGTAGAGGATTTTTTTTTTTAATTACAGTTTGTGATTCTGCTTTTTCTGACACAACATATGTAGTCTGCTTGCATCTTTCTTTGATGGATGAGGCTTACCTCATTGATCTTTCTGAACATTAGTGATCATTGGATAACACTGTAAATTTAAAAGACATAGAAAACTGGGACCCAAGAGAATTCTCTGAAAATCCCATTTATACATTTTATTCTTATAGATAAAGTTAAAACATAAAAACCAAATGTTAAAGGATGTTTCGCTCTCTAAAAGGACAGATTGTAAGGAAGGCATTCTGTCATCCAGCGTTCCACCAGTTCACTTAGACTCTGCATCTGTGAGTTTTTGAGTATTTTCAAGGGGGTGTGGTTGAGTGTTGAGGTCCACAGTAGCTCTGGTCATACCCAGACGTTCTGGATTTAGATAACATGGCGACAAAATAAATACGTTTACTTGGTGCATCTCCAGTGCCTGTAATTTAGAAGTATCACTGCTAACTGTCAGATTATATTTTTAACCTTTTAAACTAGCACTTTCTTGTAATGCATTGGACTGTTGTAAATGAGATTAAATCAGGGTTTCAATTGAGGAGAATTGGGACCAGAAAGCAAAGCCGGAGATGTCGTATGTGATATATCATTCTCCAGAGCTGTTTAGTTAGAGGGATGCCTTTTGTTTAAATAAGAATAAAAATAATAATTGGCTGCTTCAGCCCACTGACCTTAGAAATTGTTACATCCTCTGATGTAATTTATTAGTGTAACTTATTGAGTGCCAAGGGTTTTAATTGATGCATAAAGCTCAGAATTTATATGGGACTCCTGCCAAGGGTCTCCCTCTAAAGTTGAATGTATCTTTCTTTTCCTCTTTCTCCTTC
Source organism: Cebus imitator (assembly GCF_001604975.1). Lineage (NCBI taxonomy): Eukaryota > Metazoa > Chordata > Mammalia > Primates > Cebidae > Cebus > Cebus imitator. Next base: position 6,105 of record NW_016107875.1, on the reverse strand, counting down.
CCTTCCACCATCCCTCCTCTTTCTCTCCCTTCCCTTCTTCTTCTTGTAGTTGTGCACTCTGAGATCATTGCTTTCCAGGTAGACCTTGGCAGTTTGTCTTTGGCAGCTTCTTCTAGGAGTCATGTGGAAAAAACCCACCAATATAGAATTAGTCTGTTTCTCAGCTTTTTGAAAAACTACTTCACACTTCCTTGTCTTCTAGTTAGAGGTGACGCTGTTATGCCTGGCTAGTGTCTAGTCTTACATTGACTGGACAGGTTTGCTTGGGTGTTACCTAAACAAAATGAATTTTCACCCACCCAGTAGAAATCTGTACTGCAGAAGAGGTAACAATGTCAAGTTTACAGCTAGGGGTTAAAGATGGGATTTGTAACCTCCTTCAGAAAGTTTTATGTCTCATCATTAACACAAGCCCATTGTAACCGTTTTTTCTACTTAGAAAGGCTGTTAAGTGTGCATAGTAAGATGAATTTTTTGCTTGAAATTTGAGAAATGTCTTCCTCAGTCATTGAAATGAGTAACAGAAGAAAATGAGCTTTTTGGACCACATAACATGCCATTGCTCTGCCTCTGGATTAAAGTGGAGGAAAAGAATGAAACCCTGTGCTACCTAGAGCTTAGTGGGTCATAGGATCCTGTCCGTTGCCAGAACAGCAGACATTTTTCCAGGTTCCCTTGAGCGTACTTTGACCCTGGTTCCTTATCACCTCCAGAATATTGCTGATTTGAATGTCTTAGGTTTGATTCTTCTGCTGAAGATCAGGCTAATGCATATAGAAAGGAGCAGTGGAGAGGAGTACATGGGTTCCCCTTCTAGGGTATTGAGCAACAGAGTTATGAAAAAGACCACTCCCATTTGTGTGTGGAGCTCTGATTTGACCATCAGTTCTTTAAAAAGCAAGATTGAATGTGTGATCCCATTTGAGGCTGATGGATTTAAGATTTTAAATTAAACTGTTCTGAGTTTATTTAAATTGCTGATGTTCTTTAGGGAGATGAAAACAGATTGATCGTTGCAGAGAATTCAGAAACCTTTAAAAGTCGTGCTTGGATCATTCTCGTAGAACTATTAGTTGATGTCAGATAGTTCAGTTTGAGGTTGGGATGAGCTCTCCGGCTCTGAGCCGCGGTTCCTTGCCTGACATCTCTTCTGTACCTGTGAAGTTATGGGAGGCCCTGAGGTGCATGTTTCCCTTGGGCAGCCTTGTGGCTGCTGCCTTTGCTGCCTGTGTATCCGTGGCGGAGGCTGCTTTGTGTGCTGAGATGCTCCGTGATGCGGGTCAGCCAGGCCGCGTGCCTTGCCTCTCCCCAGCCTGCTCTCGCTGCACCAGCTTGCCACTGACGCCTATGTCTGTCAGGTGTTCACCCGAGCATTAGAGGGCTCAGAAATTTGCTTTCTTCAAGAACTGGCTGTTTTTGTTTAGTCATTTTCCATGAGGAGGTAAAAGTAACTTCAGGAGTATTCTTTACAAATTGTACATGTATTTGGCAAAAAGTGCTGCATCTCAAAACAGATGGTGCATTTCTACATAGATTTTGACACAAAGCACCATACAGATGGAGTTGGAGTCCGACCATGGAATTCAAAAAGGCATTTTTCAGGATTTGAGTGTTTTCTCTCTTGGGGGTCCCCTGCAACTTTATAATCAAAGTACAGGTGATTCTGTGGTTCTTCTTTTTATTCAAACACTGAAAAGTATTCATGAATTATGTTCCACAATATCTACCTTTATTAGACTATGAAATGACAGCTGCTTAACAGCATATGATAGTTGTTACTTTAGTAACTTCGTAAAACGTCCTGTTTAGTACACTTAAGAAGAAGTCAGATCTACTATTAGTGATGTGTGAATAATAATGGAATATTAAAATTTTAAAAGTTTGATCCACCAAGCCTGTCTTAGCATTTATTCCGTTTCAGACTATCACTGACTTACGGCATAACTAAAATATATAGAGGGCACATCAGTTTCGCATACTGTCAGTCTGGTAATGTCTGTCATTCATTCATTCATCTTGTGTGCAGTCTTAATAGTGTGATTACGGAAATGCTCAGTTCAGGTCGAAACAGTGATTTTTCCTGTGGTGTTGGTTTGTTTGTTTTCTCAGGTGCTTTTCACAGTCTGAGTTTTACTTCTTTCCTGCTGACAAAGTTGATGAACATGTGGGGAGGCAATGGGAGGTTTACATGTGATTCAAGCTGGTCTAGCCTGACAGGGGACTATAGGGGTTTTCAGAATTGCAGGGACAGCTGGGTAGAGGGTGTCACGGGGTAAGCCACGGAATCCTTAATTATCTAACAATGCGGCTTGCTTCTCCCACACCCTAAATGATGGGGCATTACATACCCAATCACTTTCCTGGTTTGGTGCTGGCAGGGGGTGGAGATAGAAGGGGAGGAAGGAAAGGAAGACAGATGGGCCAAGGAAGGTGGTGGAGTAGGGAGAGGATGGGGGAGGAGAGAGACCTTGTGGGCCGCTGAATACAGTAGGATTGAAAAACAGTAGGTTTTCTTTGTGCTTGGGAATTTCATGATTTAGTTGCCTTAGGCTAGTTATGAAACTATGAAAATTGATTGGTTTTTCTGTTTTTCTGTATTTGCTTTGCAGTTGCTTATTTTCTAAGGAAAGTACCCTGTAGTTTTTTCGTTTGGCTATTATAGTTGGTTACTTATTGACTGACTTCCCCTACTCCCCATTTGTTACTCCTTTATTGTTGTTAACTTTCTGTTTCATTCCTCTTCTTCTTTGGGTACATTTTAAAATTTGGTTCATTAAAAAAAAAGTTTTAGATTTACTTTTGTCAAGTACCTGAAGGACTTGTTTAAAATTTTTACTGCCTTTTATGTTTCAGCTTATTTCCTCACCACACACACCTTCTTCTGTTTTTCTATGTTGCAAACTTAATTTTTTTAAAGGTAATTTTCTAAAAATATGATTCTGCTATCTAGTGAGATTCTACTAGCACAGAGGAAAGAAAAACCGGGCCCGAAGTCCTCACAATAATCATGCCACACATCACTCCCAATTCAAAAGTCTTTCTGGTGGGTAAAATTCAGCTCCTTTCTTTGGAAGGAATGGTGCAAACCAGCTTCTTTACTAAAAAATAAGGAGAGATTTTAATATTTGAGGTTTGTCGTTTGTAGGGCAGTTCATTGCTGTTAAAACTGGCTTTCATCAGAAATGATGATTAATTAATTCTGAAAATGGACCTTTCTTCCTTCCCCTTCTCTTTTTCCTCCCTAGTTGACGTCTTAGCACATGTCTGAACAAAATGGAAATGCAGCTCTGTTGATTATAGCTAAATCATGCATCATGACGCAAACATGTATAATTTAGACCTGGGTGCTTCAGTTGAGTGCTCGTATGTCTGAAAGGTTTGTAATTTTACAGAACTGATAGATACTTCTCATTAATGTCGTCAGGACTTGTAAAGAATAGTTAATAACCACCTCCTCCTCCCCAAACACAAGCAAACTCCTTCTGCCCCATTGTACTTATTCATTTAAAATGAATTAAAACCATACCAATGGTCATTTTAAATGAAAGCCATTTGGATATGTTCTTGTTAGGTGTAAATTAATCTAATTTTTCAAAGTAGTCAGTGCAACAGTAGATACAATAATAATGTCTCCTTAAGTTCTATTTTGCCTTTACAGTGATGTCTAAAAAGAAAAGGACATTATATTTAAGCAAACCTTTGAAAATAACTCCTGTTTTGAAAACAAGTTTTTGAAAACTTCCAAGTCAAGACTACCTACGTTAGAGTTATCTGCAGATGCAATACAGTCCTCAGTAGGATCATGTGCCTGTTGAGGAGGATGTTTGTCAACTTCTCCTTATGGAATAACAGCAGGGAAAAAGAATATTGAAGACTTAAAAGTATTTTTAGTTTTAAGTTTATGCCAAGGACTTAATAGTGTTTTCTGTTTGAAATTTTGGTTTAACCACAAGATGGAAAAATTGATAAGGCAAGAACTAGTGCCCACGGGATCTAATGGGCAAGTCGGGGGGTGACTTGGTGTCACGGGAGCAGCATCGCTGTTCATCCCAAGGTTCAGGAGGGAAGGCTAAGAGAATGGGAAAGACGCATGAAGCTGGCGAGTTTGCTGGCCTGGGCATGGGGTTGCTGACGTAGTAGCTGAACATTGATTTCTATCCTTTTCCCCCCGGTATTCTATTGTTCAGTTGTCCTGTCAGCTGAGGAGAGCATTAGTTCAGGAGTGTAAAAATAGTCGTTGTGTCTGGTTTGGTTAGAGCCCAGTGGCTAAGGGTAAGGTTTGGACCATCTGGGAGGGATGGCTGTTCACAGTGCTGAACAGTTTCTTGGGGAGTCTGGGATTCCCTTGCATAGATGAAAGTAAACTTGTTTCAGTCAACTTAAGACGAAGTGACTGATTCATAACGAAAATGCTTAACATTTTCCAGACGTTTTTCTGTTCACTGTGTGTATGGATCAGGGAAAATTAAATGTAGGAAGGGATGTCATCAGACCAGAATCTTGTATATGTGCTCCTGTGCCCTCAGAGCTTTTGTCAGGAGGGTCATCAGGACTGGCAAGGCAAGACCGGCTGCCACGTGAATAGCCAGTTAGGCAAATTAACATCTTTTCCTCTTTGGCCTGTTAGGCTTTTTTCTGAGGTAGGATTTGCCTCACAGTTTTTAGGAGATAATTTATTTTATAGACCACATATTAGTTTGTTCTCACGTGGCCATGAAGAAATACCTGAGACTGGGTAATTTATAAAGAAAAGAGGTTTAATTGACTCACAGTTTCTCATGGCTGGGGAGGCCTCTGGAAACTTACAATCATGGCAGAAGGCACCTCTTCACAGGGCATCAGGAGAGAGAGTGAGGCAAGCAGGGTAAATGCCAGACACCTAAAAACCATGAGTTCTCATGATACTCAGTATCATGAGAACAACATGGGGGAAACCACCCCATGATTCAATCATCTCCACCTGGTCCAGCCCTTAATGTGTGGGGATTATTACAATTCAAGGTGAGATTTGGGTGGGGACACAGAAGCAAACCATATCAGACCCTGTTCCTGGATTTGGATTACTAGTATTACATGACAAGGAAAATGCTCTGTAGTGTTTTACAAAGGCCCTGATAAGCTTAAACAAATGCAGAGGGTGTTGCATGTGGCTATTCAGTACCACATCAATGTAGTTCTGATTTTTTCCAATTCTAGAGAGTTCTTTCGTTAGTGGTGATCTCTAATTTACTGTGATTTGAGTCTACCTATCCCCCTTTGAAAAAGAGGTCACTGTGGGCTCATAACTTTGGATACCAACCCTGATCTCTGCTTCACCTGTAAAATTTCGGCTCACCCTTTAACAATAAAACAAACTCAAGTTTTCAAGTAAATAGGCAACCAATATATTACTCATTTAGGAATCTGTTGGGCAGAATCAAGACATTACTTCTTGAATTCTGTTATCTGTAAGTGGAGGCTTGCTCCTACCCACTGCACTGTCTGAGAATATGGTGGGCCTGTGAGAGGAAACTTCCACTGAGCCATTAGGCTCCCATTTACCAGTGACTCGTCCCTGGATGTCTCACAGTTGCTAAGTTGTCAGAGTTAGGAATTTAATACTTAGAAGTAGTGGTGAGCTCCATGAATAGTGTGGGGACTACATCAGAATAGTATCCTTGCCCTAGAACCTGGCAGGTGCCTAGAATATTGTGGGAGCTTAGTAGAAATTTATTAAACAAGGAATAAATGAATCAATCTTCCATACCCTTCTCTTTGCATACACATTTACACATAATTACATATACATTTGTCCTTTACAAAATTCTCAGTTTGATTTTTTTTTTTTTTCCCCTTCCAGGCCAGTTCAGTTCCTTTTCATTTTAAATGAAGTGGATGAGGTTATGGCATACTTTTTTTTAAAAGCACTAAAGATTGCTATTTATGATACTTATTTTTAATAAAAATAGGAGTACATAGCCTTCATGTTTCAAATAAAAAAGATGAAAAAAAAAAAAAAACTACTGCCCTGTTTTTTTAAAGTTTAAAAAATTATAGGAGCAAATTTAGATCTTTTTAAACTACAGCTTTTTTCTTTGCTTTTAAATTTGGTCTTCTGTAAAAACT
>NW_016107874.1:1204452-1219385 GCF_001604975.1 Cebus imitator | reverse complement strand
CTCCATCCCTTTATTTTGAGCCTATGTGTGTCTTTGCATGTGAGATGAGTCTCCTGAATACAGCACACTGATGGGTCTTGACTATCCAATTTGCCAGTTTGTGTCTTTTAATTGGGCATTTAGCCTGATTTATGGTTAATATTGTCATGTGTGAAATTGATCCTGTCATTATGATGCTAGCTGGTTATTTTGCCTTTAGTTGATGCACTTTCTTCATAGTGTCGATGGTCTTTACAATTTGGTATGTTTTTGCAGTGGCTGGTATCAGTTTTTCCTTTCCATATTTAGTGCTTCCTTCAGGAGGTCTTGTAATGCAGGCCTTGTGATGACAAAATCACTCAGCATTTGCTTGTCTGTAAAGGACTTTATTTCTCCTTCACTTGTGAAGTTTAGTTTGGCTGGATGTGAAATTCTGGGTTGAACATTCTTTTCTTTAAGAATTATTGAATATTGGCCCCCACTCTCTTCTGGCTTATAGGGTTTCTGCAGAGAGTCCACTGTTAGTTTGATGGGCTTCCCTTTGTGGTAACCCGACCTTTCCCTCTGGCTGCCCTCAACGTTTTTGACTTCATTTCAATCTGATGATTATGCGCCTTGGGGTTGCCCCTCCTGAGGAGTATCTTTGTGGTGTTCTCTGTATTTCCTAAATTTGAATGCTGGCCTGTCTTGCTAGGTTGAGGAAGTTCTCCTGGATAACATTGTGAAGAGTGTTTTCCAACTTGGTTCCATTCTCCCTGTCAGTTTCAGGTACACCAGTCAAATGTAGGTTTGGGCTTTTCACATAGTCCCATACTTCTTGGAGGCTTTGTTTTTTCGTTTTCATTCTTTTTTCTCTAATCTTGTCTTCATGCTTTATTTCATCAAGTTGATCTTCAATCTGTGATATCCTTTCTTCCACTTGATCGATTCGGCTATTGATACTTGTGTATGCTTCACAGAGTTATTGTGCTGTTTTTTTCTGCTCCATCAGGTCATTTAGGTTCTTCTGTAAACTGGATATTCTAGTAGGCAATTCCTCTATCCATATTTCAAGGTTCTTAGCTTCCTTGCATTGGGTTAGAGCATGCTCCTTTAGCTCGGAGGTTTATTACCCCGCTTCTGAAGCCTACTTCTGTCAATTCATCAAACTATTCTCTGTCCAGTTTTGTTTCCTTGGTGGTGAGGAGTTATAATCCTTTGGAGGAGAAGAGGCATTCTGTTTTTTGGAATTTTCTGCCTTTTTGCACTGGTTTTTCCTCATCTTTGTGGATTTATCTACCTTTGATCTTTGATGTTGGTTACCTTTGGATGGGGTTTTTGTGTGGATATCCTTTTTGTTGATGTTGATTCCCTTCTGTTTGTTAATTTTCCTTCTAACAGTCAGACCCCTCTGCTGCATGTCTGTTGGAGTTTGCTGGAGGTCCACTCCAGACCCTGTTTTCCTGGATATCACTTGTGGAGGCTTCAGAACAGCAAAGATTGCTGTCTGTTCCTTCCTCTGGAACCTTCGTCCCAGAGGGTCACCCACCAGATGCCAGCCAAAGTACTCTTGTATGAAGTGTCTGTCAACTCCTGCTAGGAGGTGTCTCCCAGTCAGGAGACACAGGTGTCAGGGACCCACTGAGGAGGCAGTTTGTCCCTTAGCAGAGCTTGAGTGCTGTTCTGGGAGATCTGCTGCTCTCTTCAGAGCCAGCAGGCAGGAATGTTTAAGTCTGCTGAAGCTGCACCCACAGCCACACCTTCCCCCAGATGCTCTGTCCCAGGGAGATAGGGGTTTTATCTATAAACCCCTGACTGGGGCTGCTGCCTTTCTTTCAGAGATGCCCTGCCCAGAGAGGAGGAATCTAGAGGGGCAGTCTGGCTACAGCGGCTTTGTGGCACTGTGGTCCAGTTTTAACTTCCAGGTGGCTTTGTTTATGCCGTGAGGGAAAAGCTGCCTACTGAAGCATCAGTAATGGCAGATGCCCGTCCCCCCACCAAAGTCTGGCATCCCAGGTCAACTTCAGACTGTTGTGCTGGCAGCACGACTTTCAAGCCAGTGGATGTTAGCTTGCTGAGCTCCATGGGGGTGGCATTTGTTGAACTAGACCATTTGGCTCCCTGGCTTAAGCCCCCTTTCCAGGAGAGAGAACAGTTCTATCTCGCTAGTGTTCCAAGTGCCACTGGGGTATGAAAAAAAAACTCCTGCAGTTAGCTTGATGTCTACCTAAACGGCTGCCCAGTTTTGTGCTTGAAACCCAGGGCCCTGGTGGTGTAGGCACCTGAGAGAATCTCCTGGTCTGAAGGTTGTGAAGACTGTGGGAAAACTGTAGTATCTGGGCCAGAATGCATTGTTCTTCATGGCACAGTCCGTCACGGCTTCCCTTGGCTAGGGGAGGGAGTTCCTTGACCCTTTGTGCTTCCCTCGTTGAGGCAACTCCCTATCCCACTTCGGCTCACCCTCTGTGGGCTGCACCCACTGTCTAACCAGTCTGATTGTGATGAGCTGGGTACCTCAGTTGGAAATACAGAAATCACCCACCTTCTGTGTTGATCTTGCTGGGAGCTGCAGATTGGAGCTGTTCCTATTCGGCCATCTTGCCAGCCACCCCTGCCTCTTGTTTTTGTGTGCTCTTCTTGCTAAATTTATTTTATTGAGCACAGCAATAGCATGTTCTCACATAGGAAGCTGACTAACAGAATGTGCAGCATATAAAATATGTGCTATTTGTATAGAAATAATTTGCCAACTTCAGGAATCAGTTTGAGACTCACATAACACCCAGATGAATGGTTCTTCTGCAGAATCTGATTCAGAGGAAAGAATCATGAGGTGTAATGATTGAAAGATCTGTGGTGAATAATTGAATTATAGGAATGACCACAATAGACTTTTCTGTTAATGTTTCTGAAAAGTAGTGTTATTGAGCACATATCATTAAGCTATTATTTTTAATAGACATCCTATACTTTTATGTGATCTGTAAGACAAAGTCACCTTAGTGTACATTATTCAATTACTTTACTTTGGAAGTGGACACAGGGGTCTACACTGCTCAAATCTATAATATAGTTACCTTATGATAATTTATTATGGCTATAATGGGCATTTGCTTATTTTTCTTTGAAAAATGTTTTCAAGCTATACTTGTTTCTGCCGTAATAGATAGAGAACTTTGGCAATTCATTTTAGTTGTGAGAGTAGAGCCACAATTATTTTCTAATGAGAATTGATTAAGACCTTTCCTTACCCTAGTCCAGTTCTAAGTATTGTCAATGGTGATTGGGGTAGAGGGTACTCTGCATGTTTCCATGTCATGTGAGGATGTCAGCCCTACCGTCTTTTCGAGTGACTGCTAAGGGACATTACTCCTTTTAACTGTCAACAGAGAATGACTGCTTCTATGGTCTGAATGTCTGTGTCACCACAGAATTCATACATTGAAACCTAATCACCGATGCAATAGCATTAAGCGGTGGGGTCTTTAGGATGTGGTTAGGTCATGAGGGTAGAGCCCTCATGAAGGGGATTAGTGCCCTTATAAAAGAGGCTGCAGGGCAGCTCGTTCATCCCTTCTGCTATGTGAAGACACAGCAGGAAGGCATCATCTATGATAAATAGTCCCTTGCCAGAGATGGAATCTGCTGGCATGTTTATCTTGGACTTTCCCGCCCCAGAATTATGAGCAATGAATTTCCATTGTTTGTAAGCCACTGAATTTGTGGTATTTTGTTATAGCAGCCCAAATGAATGAAGATAACCGCATTACAGGGGAATGTTAGTCAGTATTAGCTTAACTCCTTATAGTGTGGTGTCTGTGACGGGCTCAGTTCATGGAGCTCTACTTGTTGAACATGCATTACATTTATTTATCTATGTCAGGAATTCTTAGTCCTTGGATAAGTTTCAAGGGATTGTTAACCCCTTGAAATTATAGCCCTAATTTTGGTTGTATGTGCTTCCTCGTGGTGTTGACACACTCCTTTCATCAAATTCTCGGTGAGGTCCATGTTCCAAAAAATGGTTAAGAATCACCATATTGAAGTTCTTCTTGTGATTATGCCAGATTCTCAAAGACCTGTGTCTGGATGGTTGGAGAATGCCTCTTTGAAGATTGCATTTGTGCATGTTGGCATCAGGGAGGTGCTGAAATTTCAGATGAAATGGCCAGGGAAGGCTCCTTTGGGAAGGTGACTTGAGCAGTGGGGAGAGCAGTGGATGATGAGTGGGATACGGGACCTTGTAGTCCTGCTCAGGACCTGGACTTTTATTCCAAGTGACAGGGGAGGGCTATAGTGCTTTGAGAAAGAGAGACATTATCTAGTCAATGTGTTAATAAGATCACTGTGACAGTTGTGTTGGAGAGACATCATCTGATCTGTGTTAAGCAGATCACTTTAACTGCTATGTTGAGAACTGACTGAACCGGGAGCAAGGGCAGAAGCAGGGAGACCAGTTAGGAGGCTCTTCTGATAGTTCCGGGAAGAGACAATGGTGGCTTAGAACAGGGCATTGGTAGGGCAGAGGGTGACAAATTATTAAATTTTGAAATTCCTTTGAAACTCTGGCATTATTAGGATGTTCATGAGGATGTTAGCTGTTATCTTATAAAATTAATCAATAAAAATTTCTTACTGTTCTTAGTGTTAGGATTATTTGTACTCTAGTTCTAAACTGTTACTTTCATTTTAAGTACTTAGAATTTATAATTGAACAATTTGACCATAAGAAAAGTTAGAACAAATTAATGGTTCATCCTTAGGAAGTGTCTTCAGATTAATGGTCATCCTATCATTCACTTTTAATTTGCTTCATTCTTTTTTTCACATATTTAAAAAAATTCTGTCACTTTTCCTGTGGTTTTTTCTTTTTTATACAGAGTCTCACTTTGTCACCCAGGCTGGAGTGCAATGGGGCAATCTCAGCTCACTGCAAACTTCACCTCCCAGGTTCAAGTGATTCTCCTACCTCAACCTCCCAAGTAGCTAGGATTACAGGCAAACACCACCACACTCAGCTAATATTTGTACTTTTAGTAGAGATGGGGTTTCACTATGTTGACCAGGCTGGTCTTGAACTCCTGACCTCAAGTGATCCACCCACCTCGGCCTCCCAAAGTGCTGGGATTGCAGGCATAAGTCACTGTGCCTGGCCTCTTTTTCTGTATTATTTGTGTTTTTAAAAAACTTCTTTATATTCCTTTTTGTACAATTTAGGGTGCATATATTTCTCTCATTGAATCTATGTCAGATACCACTTTCACAGTCTCTTTAAGATTGTGTCTATGTCCTTTTTATACTTGTGATTGTTTCTCTGTCATTTAAGGATGAAACCTGACTGCAAGAATCTAAACCATCAGATTAGTTTGTGTTTTGCATAGAACTAAATAAAGACGTGGTTGTTATATGTAAGGAAGGCTGAAAACTACTGATCTATTTGATCACTTTATTTAGGAGATCAGACGAGTTAGAAGTGAGTCAGATCAATTGTTTAACGGAATTAACTAGTCACTAGTCCGTTTAATCAAAACAATCTAGTGATATGTTGTATTTGTGACACATCCTGATTATAAAACTTGCCTTCGAGTTTATTTTATGAGAACATTTTATATCGAGAACAGGTAGCATACAGAGCAGGGAGGAATTTGTACTAGTTTAATATAATTAAATCATGAGAGTTTCAAACACTGAACTGATTTCTAGAAATCCTAAAGAAACATTGTGATATCAGTGTATAAAGAACAAAAATTTTGATGACAAACTTGTAGTCTGAAAAACAAATTTACCAGATTACCCATTGTTCATACTCGTTTATTTTCTTCCTGATAGTAACTTGTAAAATAAATGAACATGTTTTTCCATTTACTTATCATGTGGTGCCAATTCTCAGATATGAGTTATGACACATGTTTCTCAATGTTTTATAATATTCTTCGTGGTAGAGTTGTGGTTTCTATTTTAAATTACATCTCTCAGAATCATAGGCAGCTCTGAAAAGGGTTGTAGGGACCATTTAACAGTCTGATTTGTAGATGAGGAACCTGAGGTTTAGAGTGTTGAAAACCCAAATCCACAGCTGATTAGTCATAGAGCTTACGCTGGCACCCAGCACTCCTGACAAGTAGGTTTTCATCCAAAGTCCAAGCCCGATATATTAAAATTATGCTACTGTTTTGATTCATGACATAGTAGTACAAATAATCATATTTGTGATATTTCAAATTGAGTAAAACGCATGGGAAATCTTATCTCTGAAGTCGTGCATTCATTTGGGTATATGAAGCCATCAGACTTTCAATTATTCTAACTCTCCAGTATTACCTCATCTGCAAATGAACAATATGTTTCCAAAAGCATATAAATTTCTCCTCTTCATTGGAAATAAATAGGCAGTTGTTACCTATGCAATAATTACTTGGCCTTGTAATATCACAGTAAAGATGAAGGCTTTAATAAAAAAGGGAAATTTAAGACCTGAGCATGAAAAAAATTGAATATGGTGACATTAATGTTGTTAAATTAGCTGTTACATTTAATCAACATTGTAAGCACTTGTGTTTAGTTAAAATTTCAGTCTTATCCTGTGACACCTGTCCTGGTTTGTTATGGCATAAAGAACACTCAGTTAAAAACATTTTTTTTGGCTTGTATTTTTAATGATTTAAGATAGGATGTGTAAAGGAATAGATCTATAACATAATTTAATGTGAGATATTTCTCAGATATTGATATAGAGTATCACAGGTTATTAAAATTTAGAGATTTACTTATAATCCCTTTCCTTTTTTGTTTTCCACAGACATATATATATGTGTGTGTGTTTTGATTTTAGATTTACTCTTTTCCAGGTATACTTCTCTGAAGTAAGATGATTTGTCAAAAATTCTGTGTGGTTTTGTTATATTGGGGTAAGTTATTTGCTCATTTGCTGTTTTAATGTCCTTATACACAGTAGAGATTTTGCCTTTAGAGATGCTGTTTCACTTATTAACTAACAGAATTTCCTTTTTGTAATTAGGAATTCTCATATATGCTTACGGTTAAAAATGCAAATCATAGTATAATTGGGAAAATGAAAACCCTTCCCAACCTCCTAAAGACAACCTGATGGTGTATCCTTCCAGAATTATAACACACACACAGACACACACACACACCCCCGATGGTGTATCCTTCCAGAATTGTAACACACACACACACACACACACACACACACACACACACTCATATCTATAGCTTCAAAAATAGCACTGGTCTATACATGTTGTTCTGCATGTTTCTTTTTCCACTTAATAGGTTTCCAATTTATCACGATGGGAAAATTAATATATCTTTGTATATTTGGAAAAATATTTTTATAGATTAATTCTTAAAGAGGAATGTCTATGTTAAATATTATGTACATTTTTAAATTTGATACTGTCTCCTCTACAAAGCTTTATACATTTTTCCATTCCAACATGAGTGAGAATACTCTTCCATTGCATTTCTGCCAAAGACGAATATTATCATTCTTTTACCTTTTTGCCCTGTTTGATAAGCAAAATATGACATCTCATTTCACTGTTATCTGAATTTTTGTGAGCTTGAGTACTGTTTAGTGATCATTTATATTTCTCATGTGATTTTCTAGTTCGTATACTTTGACCATTTTTTTTGTTGGGTTTTATTGGTCTTTGCTGAATTTCAGAAATTTCTAAAATGTAAGAGATATTTAGCACTGTATTAGGGCTCTCCAGAGAAACAGAACCATTAAGAAGATTGTGTGTGTGTGTGTGTGTATATATATACACACACATATATATACACACACACATATATATATAATATGCATATATAAAGATATTTATTATCAGGAATTGGCTCTTACAGCTATGAAGGTTGGAATGTCCCAGAATCTGCAGTCAGCAAGCTGGAGACCCAGGAGAGCAGATGATATAGTTCTAGCCTAAATTCAAATGCAATCTAAATCCAAAGACCTGAAAACCAAGAAAGCTGATGGTATGAATTTTCAGTCTGAATATTCACAGTCTTGAGGCCTAACAGCCAGTGCTTTGGTTTTGGCCCAAAGGCAGGAAAAGACCCACATCCCAGTTCAAGGCAGTCAGGCAGCAGGAGTTTCCTATTACTTAATCTTTTTGTTCTATTCAGGTCTTCAATTGATTGGAAGGGCCCCGTCCACATAAGGGAGGGCAATTTGTTTTACTCAGTCTATCAATTTAAATTTAATCATCTAGAAACATCCTCACAGACACACTCAGAATAATGTTTGAGCAAATGTCTGGGCACCCTGTGGGCCCAGTCAGGGTGACACATAAAAGGAATCAGCACAAGACTTAACAATTTATTATGTTTGCAGATATTTTCTGACTGCCCATTATTTACTTTTTAACTTTGCTTTTTTCTGCAATAGAGAAAATTTATATATACACACTGGCCCCTGTGTATATACTTAGATACAAGATGTAATAACATTTAAATATTTTAATTATATTTAGCAAATGTAGCATTATTACATTAAATACATACCAGATAGTAGTCAAAGCTTAAATTCTCTATATCAAGAAATAGTTTACTTAGTGATAATATTTAAAATAAATGACTGCAACATAAAATGATAAATTTATTCTCAGATGGAAGGGAGATGCCATTATAAATGCTAGTCTCTGTTATAACTCTGGTAAATGATGACAAATGTCATGTTATAAGGAAATATTATCAAGGGATGGTGTATATGTTGGAAATTGCCACCTTGAATATCTCCAGAAGAATGCTTTCAGAAATTAAATGTATACGAATGGGTCTTGATTCTTTATCCAATTTGCCAGTCTGTGTCTTTTGATTGGGGCATTTAGCTCATTTACATTTAAGGTTAACATTATTATGTGTAAGTAAACTTGATCCTGCTATTTTGATACTAGCTGGTTGTTTTGCCCATTAGTTGATAGTTAGTTGTAGTTCTCCTTGAAGAGAACTACAAACCACTGTTTATTCATAGTGTTGATGGTCTTTACAGTTTGGTATGTTTTTGTGGTGGCTGGTACTGGTTGTTCCTTTCCATATTTAGTGCTTCCTTCAGGAGCTCTTGTAGGGCAGGCCTAGTGGTGACGAAATCTCTCGGCAGTTGCTTGTCCGTAAAGGATTTTATTTCTCCTTTGCTTATGAAGCTTAGTTTGGTTGGATATGAAATTCTGTGTTGAAAATTCTTTTAGGATGTTGAATATTGGCCCCCGCTTTCTTCTGGCTTATAGGGTTTCTGCTGAGGGATCCTCTGTGAGTCTGATGGGCTTCCCTTTGTGGGTAACCTGACTTTTCTCCCTGGCTGCCCTTAGAATTTTTTCCTTCATTTCAACCTTTGTGAATCTGACGATTATGTGTTTTGGGGTTGCTAATCTTGAGGAATATCTTTGTGGTGTTCTCTGTATTTCTTGTATTTGAATGTTGGCCTGCCTTGCTAGTTTGGGGAAGTTCCCCTGGGTAATATTCTGAAGAGTGTTTTCCAACTTGGTTTCGTTTTCCCCATCACTTTCAGGTACACCAATCAAATGTAGATTCAGGAAGCCCATCTCATGTGAAAAGACACACATAGGCTCAAAATAAAGGGATGGAGGAAGATTTACCAAACAAATGGAGAACAAAAAAAAAGCAGGGATTGCAATCCTACTCTTTGATAAAACAGACTTAAAACCAACAAAGATAAAAAAGAAGGGCATTACATAATGGTAAAGGGATTAATGCAACAAGAGAGTTAACTATCACAAATATATATGCACCCAATACAGGAGCACCCAGATACATAAAGCAAGTTCTTAATGACCTGCAAAGAGACTTAGACGCTGACAAAATAATAGTGGGAGACTTTAACACCCCACTGTCAATACTAGGCAGATCAATGAGACAGAAATTTAACATGGATATCCAGGACTTAAACTCAGATCTGGACCAAGTGGACCTGATAGACATCTACAGAACTCTTCATCCCAAAAACACAGAATATACATTCTTTGCAGCATCACATTGCGCTTTTTCTAAAATTGACCACATAATTGGAAGTAAGACACTCTTCAGCAAATGCGAAAGAATGGAAATCATAACAAACAGTTATGATTTCAGACCACAGTGCAATCAAATTAGAATTCAGGATTAAGAAATTCACTCAAAACTGCACAACTACAAGGAAACTGAATAACCTGCTCCTCAATGACTACTGAATAAATAATGAAATGAAGGGAGAAATAAAGATGTTCTTCAAAACCAATGAGAATGAAGACACATAGTACCAGAATCTCTGGGACACATTTAAAGCAGTGTCTAGAGGGAAACTTATGGCACTAAATGCCCACAAGAGAAATGAGAAAAGATCTAAAATTGACACCCTAACATCACAATTAAAAGAACTAGAGGAACTAGAGGAGCAAGATCAAACAAATTCAAAAGCCAGCAGAAGATGAAAAATAACTAAGATCAGAGCAGAACTGAAGAATATAGAGACACAAGAAATCCTTCAAAAAATCAGTAAGTCCAGGAGCTGTTTTTTTGAAAAGATCAACAAAATAGATACACCACTAGCCAAACTAATAAAAAAGAAAAGAGAGAAGATTCAAATAGATGCAGTAAAAAATGATAAAGGGGATATTATCTCCGATCCCATGGAAGTACAAACTACCGTCAGAGATTACTACAAACACCTCTATGCAGATAAACCAGTAAATCTAGAAGAAATGGATAAGTTCCTGGACACTTACACCCTCCCAAGACTAAACCAAGAAGAAGTTAAATTCCTGAATAGACCAATAACAAGGTCTGAAGTTGAGGCAACAATTAATAGCCTACTAACAAAAAAAGGTCCAGGTCCAGACAGATTCACAGCCGAATTCTACCAGAGGTACAAAGAGGAGCTGGTACCATTCCTTCTGAAACTATTCCAAACAGTATAAGAAAAGGGAATCCTCAATAACTCACTTTCTGAGACCAACATCATCCTGATACCAAAACCTGGCAGAGACACAACTAACAAAGAAAATTTCAGGCCAATATCCATGATGAACATTGATGCAAAAATCTTCAATAAAATACTGGCACACCGAATCCAACAGCACATGAAAGGGCTTATCCATCACAATCAAGTTGGCTTCACCCCAGGGATGCAAGGGTGGCTCAACATATGCAAATCTATAAATGTAACCCATCACATAAACAGAACCAAAGACAAAAACCGCATGATTACTTTGATAGATGCAGAGAAGGCCTTCAACAAAATTCAACTGCCCTTTATGCTAAAAACTCTCAATAAACTAGGCATCTATGGATCGTATCTCAAAATAATAAGAGCTAATTATGAAAAACCCACAGCTGTATCATACTGAATGCACAAAACTGGAAGCATTTCCTTTGAAAACTGACACAAGACAAGGATGCCACCTCTCACCACTCCTATTCAACATAGTATTGGAAGCTCTGGCTAGGGCCATCAGGCAAGAGAAAGAAATAAAGTGTATTTGAGTAGGAAGGGAGGACATCAAATTGTCCCTGTTTGCAAATGACATGATTGTATATTTAGAAAGCCCCATTGTCTCAGCCCAAAATCTCCTTAAGCTGATAATCAGCTTCAGCAAAAGTCTCAGGATATGAAATCAACATGCAAAAATCACAAGCATTCCTATATACCAATAAGAGACAGACAGTGAAATCATGAGTGAACTCCCATTCACAATTGCTACAAAGAGAATAAAATACCCAGGAATACAACTAACAAGGGATGTGAAGCACCTCTTCAAGGAGAGCTACAAGCCACTGCTGAAGGAAATAAGAGAGAACACAAACAGATGGAAAAAAATCCCACGCTCATGGTTAGGAAGAATCAATATTGTGAAAATGGCCATACTGCCCACAGTAATTTATACATTCAATGCTACACCCATCAAGCTACCAGTGACTTTCTTCACAGAATTGGAAAAAAAAAAAACTTAGTCTTCATATGGAACCAAAAAAGAGCCCGCATAGCTAAGACAATCCTAAGGAAAAAAAATCCTCCAATGTGAAGCTGGAGGCATCACACTACCTGACTTCAAACTATATTACAAGGCTACAGTAATCAAAACAGCATGGTAC
This sequence comes from Cebus imitator, assembly GCF_001604975.1. NCBI lineage: Eukaryota > Metazoa > Chordata > Mammalia > Primates > Cebidae > Cebus > Cebus imitator. The sequence goes on along the minus strand of NW_016107874.1, from coordinate 1,207,316 downwards.
TGGTACCAAAACAGAGATATAGACCAATGGAACAGAACAGAGGCTTCAGAAAGAACACCAGACAACTACAATCATCTTTTATTTGACAAATTTGACAAAAATAAGCTATAGGGAAAGGATTCCCTATTTAATAAATAGTGCTGGGAAAACTGGCTAGTTATGTACAGAAAGCTGAAACTGGACCCCTTTCTTACACCTCATACAAAAGCTAATACTAGATGGATTAAAGATTTAAACATGAGGCCTAACAGTATAAAAACTCTAGAAGAAAACCTAGGCAATACTGTTCAGGAACTAGGCATGGGCAAGGACTTCATTACTAAAACACCAAAAGCAATGGCAACAAAAGCCACAATAGACAAATGGTATCTAATTAAACTTAAGATTTTCTGCACAGCAAAAGAAACTATCAGTAGAGTGAACTGGCAACCAAAAGAATGGGAAAAAAATTTTACAATCTACCCATCTGACAAAGGGCTACTATCCAGAATCTACAAATAACTAAAACAAATTTATAAGAAAAAAACAAACAACCCCATCAAAACATGGGCAAAGAATATGAACAGGTGCTTTTCAAAAGAAGACATTTATGCAGCCAACAAACTTATGAAAAAAAGCTCATCATCACTGGTCATTAGAGAAATGCAAATCTAAACCACAGTGAGATACCACCTCACACCAGTTAGAATGTTGATCATTAAAAAATCAGGAGAAAACAGATGCTGGAGAGGATGTGGAGAAATAGGAACACTTTTACACTGTTGGTGGGAGTGTAAATTAATTCAGCCATTGTGGAAGACAGTGTGACAATACCTCAAGGATCTAGAAATAGAAATACCATTTGACCCAGCAATCCCATTACTGGGTATATACCCAAAGGATTATAAATCATTCTATTATAAACATATGCACATGTATGTTTATTGCAGTACTATTCACAAGAGCAAAGACTTGGAATCAACCCAAATGCCCATCAATGATAGACTGGATGAAGAAAATGTGGCACATACACACTATGGAATACTATACAGCCATAAAAAAAAGATGAGTTCATGTCGTTTGCAGGAACATGGATGAAACTGGAAACCATCATTCTCAGCAAACTGACGCAAGAGCAGAAAACTGGACACCACATTTCTCACTCATAAGTGGGTGTTGAAAAATGAGAACACATGGACACAGGGAGGGGAACATTACACACTGGAGTCTGTTGGAGGGTGGGGAGCTGGGGAGGAAGAGCGTTGGGGGCGATTGGGGAGGGATAGTGTTAGGAGAAATACCTAATGTAGATGACGGGGCAATACATGCAAAAAACCACCACCATGGCACGCGTATACCTATGTAACAAACCTGCACGATCTGTACACGTACCCCAGAACTTAAAGTATAATGAAAAAAACAAAACAAAAAAAGAAATGAAATGTATACTAGTCCTTCCTCCTTCTCACTGCAGGAATATCCTCAAAAGTTTCAGATGTTCCTTCAATATCTTGTGTTTTTAACTGTTGTGAACTATTTCAGTCTTCTGCTTAAAATTAGTCATACAGGAGGAGGATCCAAGATGGCCGTTTAGGAACAGCTCAGGATTGCAGCTCCCAGTGAAAGCGCAGAGGGTGAGTGGACACCGCATTTTTATTGCCCACAGACTAGGAAATTCCCAGGCGGAGAAGCTCCACAGGTCACCAGCGCGGCTGTTTCGGCCAGCACGGCTGTGCCGGCCAGCGCCGCTGCTTTGCCCCGCGCGGATGCTTTGTCAGCGCCCCAGAGCCGCGGTTCTCCGTACAAAATACACTGGTCCGGGTGCCCTTTTGGCTGGTGATTGGAGCCACGGGAAGTCGCCCATTCGTCTGTTTAAAAAGGGGACTGAGCAGGGAACCAGGACAGTAGAATCCAGGGCAAAAAAAAAAAAGCGCCACAAACCTCAGTGCCGCTGTTTAAGCCAGTGCAGTGAGTGGCCGCAGGGGAAAACAAACAGACCCCGGTGCCTCTTCAACAGGCGACTGGAACACCAACTTAAAAAAGGCTCTGAGGCAGGGAGCCAGGAGATCAGGCTCGGCTGGTCCCACCCCCACAAAAGAACAGCAACCAGAACTCTGGATTGAGAGTTTCACAGCAAGCGCAGCTGAACCCTGGACGGTCCAGCTCTGTGGGGGAGGGGCGTCCGCCATCACCGAGGCAGCCCACCAAGACGGAGGTGGTCGACCAATGCTGAGGCAGCCCGCCATTGCCAAGGCAACCCGCCATTGCTGAGGTAGCCTGCCGTTGCCAAGGCAACCCGCCATTGCTGAGGCAGCCTGCCGTTGCCAAGGCAACCCGCCATTGCTGAGGCAGCCTGCCATTGCCAAGGCAACTCACCACAGCAGAGAGACTCTGCCTCAACAGAGGCGGGCCACCATCGCCAAAGCAGTTCTAACTACACCCATATAAACAGGACTGCAGGGAAGATCACTCAGCAGCTGGGCGGAGCCCACAGCAGCTCAGCAAAGCCTCTACAGGCCGACAGTGACTAGGCTGCCTCCTTGCTGGGCAGGGCAGGTCTGAAGGAAAAAAAAAAAGAAGGCAGCAGCATAACCGAAACTCATAAATAAAGCCCTAAATCCCTGGGACAGAGCACCTGGGAACAAAAAGCAGTTTATGAGTTCAGCTGCAGTAGACCTAAACGTGCCTGCCCAGCAGCTCTGAATGAACAGCAGAGCTCACAGCTCACCATTTGAGTTCCTATAAAGAAGAGACCATCTCCTCAAGCAGCTCCCTGACCCCTATATATCCAAAGAGACACCTCATAAAGGAGAGACCAGATTGACACTAGGCGGGTATCCTTCTGGGACAAAGATAGCAGAAGAAGAAAACTGGTAACAACCCTT